>NW_024467879.1:0-242180 GCF_001890705.1 Aspergillus sydowii CBS 593.65 | reverse complement strand
ATTTCGACGACCTCGATATTTACCGAACCTCAGGATGTTATCACATCTGGTAGCATGTCTTCGATTTCACCGGTGACCTTAGAGGAAGGAAGTCGGTAGACCGAACTCTCCGAAAACCGAAACGAGTAGGAACCTATCGACGATCACGATAATAACAGGTCCACCCGTGAAAAAAAAAAAAAAAAAACTTCCATGCCTCCAAACCACGAGAGGAAACCAACGGACGAATATTTCAGGAGGCGTGAGGATAGCGTCTTGGGGACGGTAACCTTAACGGATCAAGAACACCGATTACGATAATTCTGATAATGGCGAACCCCCAACAAAACTTCAACAACAACTCCGACAACCGTGACCCTAACGCCCCCTTGCCTCACTGGGACCAGAACATCACGACAATGTGGAACCTTGCAGTCGCAGAGAACGTCCACACTCCGGCCTTGGCCCAAGCCTTGGATCAGTGGAACCGATCCCAGCAGGAGAACAGAAACAGGCTAAGGGAGGCGGAGAACCGATGGCAACGGCAAGAGGAAACCCTTACAGCCCTAAGGGAACAGCAGAATAGTACCATAGCCACGCCACAGGAGACACCGCAAGGAACATCGACAGAGACGACAACCCTGAGCCAGGAAGGGACCATCCAAACCAGAACCACGAAACCGTACCTGAAGTCATCGGACATAAAGAAACCCCCAAAGTATGGCGGGCAGGTTGCCAACGATGCCGCAAGGAGATGGCTTCAATCAGTGGAGGAGTACTTCGAAGCCGAACGCACCCTGGCGGAAAAGAACCCTTCGGATGTCCAGAAGATTTACTACATCAAAGACTTCCTTGATGGAACAGCAAAAACCATGTGGCGAGCCCGAAGTGAAAGAGTGCGGGATAGCGGGATCGAACCCATCGATACTTGGGAAGGGTTCCGACAATGGATTCTGGATAACTTCAAAGAACTCCTCAGTGAGGATAAGAAGTGGGAGCGCTTTATTAGCTGCACGCAAGGAAACAGTAGCGTGGCAAACTATAGTAGTCGGTTCTCGAACATGGCTGCCCAGATCAAGCCCCCTCTACCTGAACATCTTGTAATCCGATACTTCAAGATGGGAGCTAAGCCCGCTCTTCAAGCCCGACTCGCAAGGGACCTTGATCACCCCACAAGGTTTGAGGAGTTAGTACAGAGGTTCAGCCAGTACGAACAAGGCAACGCCATTGCGGGATACTACATGAATAACGCGTCGACCGGCATCGACCAAACCGACGCCATGGATCTGAGCGCACTCACCACACAACCTAATCGACCGAAGAAAGGGAGTCCGGAATGGCGGGCGTGGTGCTCAGCAAATAAAGCATGTTTCCAGTGTGGTGGAAAAGGGCACTCGAAATCCACCTGTCGCCAACGGGCCCATGGTAAAGGAACCGAGTCGAAAGGCTCGGGAAAAGAATAAGGCCGCTGGATGAGGAGGGACTAGTGGCGCGAATGGCAAAAGCCTCCAGGACGGAAGCTTGGGAATTGGGAGTTCCGGATACGTTGGAACCCCCGGCCACGCGCGAGCCCCCGACCTTGAAGGCACCCCGGCAGAAGACGGCTACGTTGCACGCCGTAGGATCAGACATCGCCTCATATGTTTGCACCATTGGGTTTGGAGGACTTGCCAAGGTCGTGAAGGTCCTTATTGACTCTGGAGCTAGCCACTCGTTCCTGTCGACCCAGTTGGCTGACCACCTTCGGGATTATCGGACCTCCCGAAGCGCAGAACAACTGGAAGTAGGGGTAGCAAATGGGGAGTCCTTGACCACGAGAGGACATCTCCAATTACCGATGGCCTTTGGAGATTGGAAAGCAAGTGTAGGAGTGTATGCGTTGAAGTTGCCCTATCATGACATGATATTGGGGCGGGATTGGTTGAAGGCAACCAACCCACAGATTGATTGGAGTACGTCCGAAATGCGTCTCCAGGGGAAAGACGGGCGGCATGTACATGTTGTCCGGCCCATCGACATCAGAAACCACGTTTCTAGTGTCGAATCGACACTGGAACTGATGAGTGCAAAGCAAGCTATTAGGATCTTAAAGAAGCGGAAGAAGGACGCCGTTCTGGCGGTCATTCGACCACTCCAGAATAGCAACGCCACGATAGAAGAGAAGGTTGAAGCAATCACGAAGGAGTTCGCGGCTGTCTTTCGGGAGGAACTACCACCAACGCTTCCTCCTGACCGAGGACTCGAACACCATATCGATACTGGCGATGAGCCGCCAGTGAATCAACCTTTTTATCCTCTGTCACCGCAAAAGCTAGACGAGTTGAAGAGGCAGCTCACAGAGCTCCTCGATAAGGGGATTATTAAGGTGTCATCTAGCCCATGGGGTTTCCCTGTCGTCTTCGCTCCAAAACCTGACGGAAGATGGAGGATGTGTATTGACTACCGATTGCTGAACCAAAAGACACGCAAGAACGGATATCCACTCCCACGCATCCAGGATCTTATCGACCAGGTCGGAGGAGCAACATATCTCTCAAAGATTGACCTCCTTTCGGGGTACTGGCAAGTCCGAATGGAAGAAGCATCAATCCAAAAGACAGCGTTTAACACTATCTTTGGAAAGTACGAATTCCTAGCCATGCCATTTGGGCTATCGAACGCACCGGCGACGTTTCAGACACTCATGAATCGGGTCTTGGCTCCATATCTGGGGACATTCTGTTTCGTCTACCTCGACGATATCCTTATCTTCTCAGATACATGGGAAGAACATGAGCACCATCTGAGGACAGTTCTAGATACGCTACAGCGGAACGAAATGTTTGTGAAAGGCTCAAAGTGCATCCTCGGGGTAGAGGAACTGGAATTCTGCGGACATATCATTGGCAGAGGAACCGTCCAACCCGTCCCAGCTAAGCTCGAAGTCATCGATGAGTGGCCACAACCGAGAAATGTGCACGAACTTCGACAGTTCCTGGGGTTGGCAACGTATTATCGGCGATTCGTCCGTGACTTCGCCAGAATTGCGGCCCCGTTACACGAACTCCTAAAGGAAAAGGATGCGGGAGAACGGAAGCGGAAGTATCGATCGGTGGTTTGGAACGCCAGTTGCGAAAGGGCGTTCCGACAATTGAAAAAGGCACTGGTCACGGCACCCGTCCTCTCCATCGTCAACCCGACGGAACGTTTCCGGATCGAAACGGACGCGTCGGAATGGGCGATCGGGATGGTCCTCAGCCAGCCAGCGGAGGATGGTAAATGGCATCCAGTGGCCTTCGATGGGAGAAAGTTGAATAGCGCGGAACGGAACTACCCAACGCAGGAGAAGGAATTGTTGGCTATCAAGGAAGCCTTGAGGTGCTGGGAACACCACCTAGAGAACGGGACCAGGACAGAGGTCCTGACGGACCATGAGAGCCTGAAGTACCTTGCAACGACCCGGACCTACTCCAAACGCTTGGTACGATGGGTTGAAGAATTCCAAGCCTATGACCTGGCTATCCGATATCGCCCGGGAAAAGAAGCAGTGGTGCCCGATGCCATCAGTAGACGGCCTGACTTTGTTGAAGAAGGCCCGGCTACCGTGGGCGACAGCACAGACGAAGCATTTGTAGCACAATGGTTGAACAAAACGGCAGGACAGCTCGTATCGATACAGTCGAAGGGTGCTGAAACATGGGAGGACAGTATGATACGGTATTTTACCGAAGGATTTTTACCGTCGGATGCTTCGATGGCGAGGAGCATTGAGGCCGACGGGAGGCACTTTGCCTATGGCAGATGCAGGGACATGACAGATCCGGACGCAGAGGATGTCCTGTTCCATGTCGATAAAGATGGGACTGAAGCTCCATACCTACAGGAAGGACTTCGGAACTCGTTTGTAAAAAGGATGCACGAATCGTATGGCCATCTGGGATACCCAGGACTACTCGGTGCCATAGGCACGAGGGCATGGTGGCCGTCGATGCGCCGAGATATTCAGACCGCGTTACACGAGTGTCCAGCGTGCCAAGTGTCGCAGCGATCCCAGACAGGTCTGGAAAGAGAGCAGCAGACGCATATGTTTCGGGGAGATGTCGAACCTTTCGAACGATGGGGGATCGATCTTATCGGGCCCTTACCAGCAACTCCGAATGGGAACCGATGGATTATAACAGCGATCGACTATGCTACAGGCTGGCCGGTAGCTAAAGCAGTCCCAAACGCAACGGACGAAGCCGTTGCCCGTTTCCTTCATGAGGATATCTTCGTCCAATACGGAGCGATGAGCGAGTTGGTGTCAGACAACGGACCAAACATCTTGTCGAAGGTGGTGGCCCACTATGTCCAGATCCTGAGGATAAAACATCGGGTCACGACGCCTCACCACCCGCGGACAAATGGACGAGTAGAAAGGTTGAACGGAGTCTTGGGTTCGATGCTCACGAAGATGCTTGTAGGCAAACCGACGCGTCTCTGGGACGAGTACCTATCCCAGGCGCTCCTTGCCACCCGAATTCGAGTACATAGCGTCGCTGACACCAGCCCATTCGAACTTGTCTATGGTGTCAAGCCCAGACTGCCCGACGACGACACAAAGAAGGAGAGGGCCATGCAGGAGGATCGACTAACCCGAATTCAGCACGCCCGCGCCTTGGCGAATGAGCGACTGCTGACTCACGCGATTAAACGACAAATTATCCGAGACGACCTCGTCAAGGAGCATCCTTTCGAGAAGGGCAACTGGGTCCTTGTGCGTAATGAAACACCACAGAAGTTCCAGCCGAAGTGGTTTGGCCCATATCGGGTTTTGAAGCGGCACCCATTAGGAACCTACGCCATCGAAGAGCCCGATGGCCGAGTTGTCCGCAACCTGGTTAATGGCCAACGCTTGATCCGGGCTAACGTCGATAAGCCCGAGAGGCTCTGGTCGTCGACACGACTAGCCTCTAAACTGAAGCAGGTAGGACTTACGCTCCACCACCCAGTTGAAGTTCGGCAGATCATCGATGCTGTCGAACCAGATCTCCCCTCATACTCCGACCTGTCCACATGGACTAAACGGGAGTGGGAACGGCAGGAGCGTACAGGGGTACGCTCGGGCAAAGTAGGGGAGGAAGATGCTGTTAGGAAACTGAATCAGAGGGACGCACGGAAGGCTAGGAAGCCGCGTACTCGCAAAACTCAGTCTCAAGATAAAACAGCGGCACGATCGACAGAGGTGCGCAACTCTGGGCGGCGTGCACAGGAGTCAGGCGGGGAAGAAGATTGGATACCCGAAGAAGACTCACCTATCTCGGATGGCGACAGTGCAGTTGGAAGAAGCGAAAGCCCCCGGAGGAATCTCCGTCCTCGAAGGGACGCCGGAGAGGCGGATTTCGATGGGCCATTTGCTGTAGTTATTCCACGTCGTCAGGAGTGATCGGGATAGACTTACTGAAGGAAAGCTGCACGAGCATGGAGATAGACCTTGGCAACATTATTCATGGCTAAAAACTAAAGGAAACTACTCTATGACAAGACTAACGGCTGGCTGACCGACAAAACCTACAGGTTCAGGTACCGGCCCAGGAAAAACAGGAAAAGAAATCTCAACAAAACATCTAAGTCTCCTCGATATCAGTAAAATCATCCACTCCATCATCGCTGTCATCGTTGCCTTCACCATTATCAGCCTCCTTGTCGTCTTCGCTGGTGGCCGTCTTGTCCAAATGGGGAACAGAAGCATCATCGACTAGCTCGACAGACCCTACACGCAAGGCACCGGTCATCAGAGCCTCCGGAGCAAAGCCAGCACTGTCATCGTCATCTTCGATAGCAACCGGCACAGGAGTCTTCGGCGTAGCCGGGGCCGTCTTGGTTCTTTTCCTGGCTGACCCAGGAGAATGACGCCGCCGTTTCTTCGAGGGCTCCTCCTTGGACTCACCACCACCTACAGCAGGACTGGGCGGAGGCTTCTGGGCGACGCGTTCAGGGACCGAAACCGGACGGGAGGGCGAAGGAGAACCCTCGACGAACAACTCGCTGTCCGGAATATTTACAGCCTGTATAGAATTAATAAAGAAGGAATGGAGGGCAAGGACAGGAGCATACATTGATTAGGAGATGACGGGCTTCCCTTGTCCAAAACTCATGCTGGCCAATAGAATCGATAACACCAAGTGTACGAAGACGGGAGGTGATGATGGCCTGAAAAGTTTGGAGGTCTCGAACGGCCTCGAAGAGAAGATTGGGATCGTGCCACAAGGACGGCGAGATTCCCCATGCGAGAACCTTTCCATCCAACGGGTTCCGAGGAGATCTCAACAAATCCGAAATTTGCCCTACAGGCAATTCGATGATAGGCAAGGGCGTCTCTCCAGGACGCGGGGTAGGCTTAGGGCGAATCGATGCGAGTGAGGCCTCATATGCCTCCAAACGCCTTCTAGCCTCCTCCAGACCACCAGACTGCCGGATTTCCCTGTCGGGGCTACTATCAGCAAAGCTAGAAGAGACAAGAGCTAGACAAGAATAGACAACGACTTACTCGGTGCACATAGGGGTCCAATCATTGAGTCCTCGAGAGGCACGAACGGAACATTTGCTGCCACTACCAGCCCAAACACAATTCGAACACGCCCCGAACCAGACAGCACTACCCCGATATTCTGGACCAACAACACAGGATCGGAACACTCCCCCGATCTGACAATGACTACAGGCTTGATCCTCGGACAGCTCCTCACCGCGGAGGTGGAGGGCATAACCACCCTCCTGGTGGACTCCCTTCGGAGTTTTTACGACAAGACGCCCACGATGGTCTAAAGACCAATCGGGTTCACGGATCTTGGGGAAAACCTGGACAGCTTCAAAGCCGGGGGCTACGTCGAGATGGCAAAACACGTCAGTGGCCGCATCAGGCAGGACTAAACAGGGGACTTACTGGTGATTGTCGAGTCGGGAGCTGAGACACCGGGTTGGACATGAGATGAGACTTTGGCGGACTTGCCCTTTCGAGGGGAAACTGAGCTTCGAGGCATGGCGAGTACCGGCGGGGAATGTGATATTGGAAAGGAGCAAGGACTTCGGGGCAACGATATAGAGGAGAGACAGGAGCACAACCAATCGAGCAGTCCGACGAGACTTCCAGTCCAAGGAAAGGTGGTGGTTGTGGGAAAGAAAACAGGGGAAGAGGAGATTCGACGGGGTGAGATATAAACATGAAGGCGAGCGTGTTGATACCCAGGCGCGTGAAAATTCTCTCAACCACAACAAAGACTCGTCGATTCACTCGACAAACCTGTTGCCATAGGGAACCCTGCACCCCGAATGTTCGAAATCACAGCAGATGGTTTCTTTACACTCATCCTTTTCACACCAGTCCAATATGGACGTGGGAGAAGCTCTCGACGAAGTGTTTCCTTGATTCTGCCATCTGCTTTATATCCAATTTCAGCTCACCCAGGACAAGGTGACGCTTAACTGAGCTTTCAACGGCTCAGTTTCGACCTCTTTTCGCCTTGATTTGTGGACAACGGCTGGACTGACGAGGACGACGAGGCTCCTCGAGCACAGCCTGGTCAAATCTCGGAACAACGAGATTCGACGATAACCCACAACTCTCTATTCCCAACAGGGAATCGATGTTCATATGGCCTGGTACCAGACACACCGACGACCGTTAGCGGCCGGTTCTACATCCAGGGTGAACACATGTCTACTTGGACGATGAATTACGGGCTGTCCAGGTGGACAGCCAGTCAAGTAGGGGAGGATGTGATTCCCCGAGTCAGTACTCGGTGGTATCGATGCCCCCGATGTATATCGGAGACGTCGATACTCGCGAAGTCCTGTCTTCGGATGGTTTGATAATGGAATATCAGAGAAGGTCCACTATCGGATAGTTCTATTGCCGATAGCTCAGCTCGACTATATATAGGAAGCTTAGGTAGACGTAGTTAGAATAATAAGAACGCCGGGGAGTGAGCCTTCGGGCTGCACTCCGGCATTTCGACGACCTCGATATTTACCGAACCTCAGGATGTTATCACACTATAGAATCAGCCGTACTCCAACACCTCCGGTAGTTAATAAGGGCAAATAACCAATAAGATAGAGTCCCATCCTGAAAATTAGGAGTACTCAGGTAGAAGACTACTATATTAAAGGGCTATCCGGAACTCCCCTTAATATACAGGAGATCCTAAATAGTATTACTGTAGAAGTGACTTTAGCTTAACTCTTTAATATTTCTCCCCGAGCCAGGTCTGAAGCAGCATGACTTATGTAAGTCTTGAAAAGTTCCCATAGACCAACTAAACTAATTCAGGTGAATACTATCTATCAGAGCGGCTCTAACCTCTCTAAAGTTAGCAAGAATCTTCTTATATAGAACTTTACTATTTCTCCTGCTGAAGAATAAGAGAGTTCTAATCCTGCATCCCACCATAATAATTATTTTATACTCAAGGACCCTATCACAACTTATCTATACTATATACAGGCCTCTATCAAAGCTATAAACACTAATAACAACCTCTATATAACCAAACTAAATACAGTCCTAGTAGACAGCGGGGCGCAAGAAAATATAATCCCTAGATATATAGTAAAGGCCCTTTATTCCCGCACTATACTAACTAAGGTAGTGTGTGAAGTTACCTCTGGTAATAAGGTGACCTTCTCTACTATTATTTAGCTTATAGTTTCTATATCTGGAACAACCCGAGTTATTACTACTATAGTAGTCAAAGGGATGACTGCTTATTCTTTATTATTAGGAAGATACTGGATACACTTAATAGTAATCTATAGAGACTACAAGCAGGGGATATATTCTATTAAGAATAATATTAGAGAGCAAGTTAGCCTGAAGAGATCCCTAGCTGATCCTATATACCTAAGGCCCAAGGATATTCCCGAGAATAATAAAGATATAATCCCTACTAAGACTGCAAGGGATATAAAGATAAAAAAAGTAGTAACCTTACCTTAAGCTCACGCCGGAACTACTCCCGTGGTCTCTACAGACAACTTAGCAGAGACTTCTTTTAATAAAATCAGTAATAAAGAAGTAAACACGGACCTTAAATAAATTATCTATAAAGCTGAACTCAACAATACTTCTAGAGAATATAAGATAGACACTGACTCTATTTCCTTAGTAAAAAACTACTAGCACTGCCCTCTACAGATAAGAAGAGCGACAGCAGTGCTACAGGTATCCTAGAAACAAGATTATCCTTAGTATCTGAATTACCTCCCAACCAACGCATGATTAGCAAGAAAAACTAATATTATAAGAATAAGATACCTCCTAGAAAAGAAGAAAAACAAAAGTTATCTATATAAAATCATATCTTAGGAAATATAATGTACTTACACCGCCCAGTAGAGTATAACTATCTCTTAGAAAATAAGCTTATGACCCCAGGGTCTATAGGGTTCCCTACCACTACCTATCTAATAGAATACCACTGCAAGTTATCCACCAACCTTACTAAAGCCCTTTATTAGATAGACTTGTTTATAAACCTTATTAGATCTATAGTACCCCCAGAGTATCTATTATAGCAGGAGGTTATCCTACTACTATATACTTAGAAGAATCTTTTTATTAGCTTGGTAAAAGACTACCCTAAAATAAAGTTAGTTAAACACCAGATCCCTATATTCCCGGGATTAATTCCGAAGGCTGCTAAGTTACCCCTCTATATAGAGTAGCAAGTTAAATAACAGTTAGTAAACCTTCCCTATATAGAAAAGGCTGGTATTATTAAAAGATATATATCTCCCTGGGCAGCGGCTACCAAGTTTCCGCCAAAGCTAAATAGGAAATTACAGATAGTGTATAATTATATTCTAATTAATAGTGTAACTATCAAGATGAATTACTCTATAAGATAAATTAAACTAATTTTAAACTGAATCAGTCAAGCTAGATAGAAAATATTTATAAAAGCAGATACTGTAAATAGTTACTAGTCTATACTACTAATACCTGAGCATGCTTTTAAGACCAGGTTTATAATAATACTCAGATAGTTCTACTACCTAAGGATAGGGCAAGACTTAACTAGAGCATGTAGAATATATACTCAGCTAAAGAATTTAGCTATAGATACTATTCCTGAACCTTCTACTAAGTCTCCACTAGTTAGATTACAGGAAGCTGCTTTCAAGTACTTTATAAATAATAATATTACTGCCACTAAGTCTATCAGCAAAATAATTACATTCCTTTATAAGAAATATTTCCCCAGGCTTGTTTAATCAGGGTTGACCTTAAGTCTATAGAAAACCTAATTCTTCATCCCCTAAACTGAAATCCTCGGCCATGGATATACTCATAACAGGTTAAGACTATCTACTGATAAATTAGCAGCTATCCATAATTAGCCAGTCTCTATATCTAGTAAAGAGCTCATGAGATTCTGCTATACACTACCATTTCTATAAGTCTACATCCCAGGTCAAGCAGACCTAGTATAAATATTAAAGTCTGCTATTAAATATAACAGTAAAGGCGCTGAGAAGTATATAATAGATTTCTATTAGACCCAGGAATATTATAAGACCTTCTACTATATCTATTCTTTAATAGCTAGTATAGAGCTCAGTAGAGATAACCCTGCTTTCTAATACTACCTTACTACTAATACTTCTAATTATAGTATAGGAGGAGTTCTCTTTCAGACCCTGGAGTCTAAGGCAGGGATAAGGATAACTATAAGAAATTAAGAGAAAGAAAGGCTGGTAATATACCTCTCTTTTACTCTTACAGATATAGAGACCTAATATTATATAACTAAGAAAGAGACTCTTACTGTCCTGTAGTATCTTAATAAAGTATAGTAGTTAGTTATAGGATCCCTATATCCTATTATCCTCTACACCAACCATACTGCAGTAAAATCAGTCTTGGAAAGTAATAAGGCTATCTCTCCTTGAATACTATACTAGTAAATAAGGTTACAGGAGTACTGGATTAATTATATATATATCCCTAGTAAACTACAGGTAATTATAGATAGTCTTTCTCAGCTACTAAATTAGAAATCCAGATACTTAGAGGAGTTCCTTAAGTATATTCTAGTTAATCTAACTCAGCCTGCTAACTAACCTGGGCTGACCTCTACTATAATTACTATAGTTTTCAGTAATCTATCCTCTAAGGATCCTATAAACATGACTATCCCTGATGAACTCCTACCGTATGCGAGATATAAATAGTATCGCGATATTTTAAGCCAGAAACAAACTCAGAATAAGAAACTAATAGACTGCAGGTTTAAAATCCTGATAGTTAGTAATATCCCCGTGCTCGCCTACCGGGAGAGATCTGCTGTACTCGCGAAATATATATTACCTGAGAATATCACGCAAATATTATTCACCACTTATAATCTCTATAGGCATTTCTCTGTCACCTTAACTTATACTAACCTAGTAGGTAACCACTTTTAGCCTAGCTGATTATTAGATATCTATAAGTATTATACTAGCTATTATAACTGCCTGATTTATTCCCTGAAACCTACTCGAGCACCTCCCCTTACTGTTATTACCTTGAAACTAATAGATATATACATACTTGACTACATGGGCCCCTTTAGCCCAATATCCAGCGATAGAAATTAGTATATTATTATCAGGGCTGATTATTTTAGTTAATTTATTATAGTAAAGACAGCTACTAAAGCCTCTGCTATAATCTCCTGGGACTTTATTATAAAAGAAGTAACCCCCTTTTTCAGCTAGCCCTTAGTTATTTATATAGATAATAAAATGTACTTTACAGGCTCCAGGTTCTCTGATAGAGTACAGCCCTGGACAAAATACATTACCACCCCAATTACCTCTCTAAAGTCCATCAGTTTTATTAAAAGGAATATTTATCTGGTCCTAAATAGTCTACATTCCCTTGCAAGCTAATATCCATATTATCTTGAATATTAGTACTCCTTCTTACCTTCGGTAATACAGTTAATAAACACCCGTACTATCTAACAGGGGGGCTTCACGCCTTCTAAAATTCTCCTTAGATATACTCCCAGATTTATTAACGAGCCATCTCTACGAGATAAGCTGATTACGGACTCCATAGAGACCTCTATTAAAGACCTACATCATCCTACCAAGGATGTTCTCTTGAAGACGCAGTATCTGATAATACAGTTATCAGAATAGAATAAATTAAGGGTAGGAGCCATAAAAACTACTGAGGGAATTAGTTAAGCATAGCAGATACTATCAGAGAGAGACCTAGTTCTTACTTAGAAATATTCAAGAAAAAAAGATATAGGATGAAAGCTGGAAAGTAAGTAGACCGGGCCCTTCCAGGTGGCTTAAGTACTATATAACAGAAGATCTGTTCTACTGGAGGATATAAGAACCAGTCTACCCGCAGGTAAATATTATATTAACCACCTGAAGTACTTTATATATAAAACCGCGGAAGCTATAGAAGAGGTAAAAAGAATAGCTACTAAATCCTGACTTCTTTAGGAAGAGTATAATTAATATCTCCGGGAATAATAAAAAAGAAAGAACCAGCCACTACTAACTGAAGTTTTTAAGATCTAGAATTTAATAAGAGAGAGTTACTTTCTCCTGTAGATTCCACTACATCCTCTAATATCAGGTAAGAAAAGAAATAAAAGAATCCTGCCTTCAATTACTCTTACTTTTAGTATTACTTTTATTAGTATATTATACTAAAGAGTGAAAGCTACTAGGTATAGAAACAAGAGCTAAAGTCTTATTCCCAGCTCTCTTTTACCTCACCCGGGTTAGCTAAATATATAAATACCTGGTCTCCCCTCCTCTCTCTCTCTTTCTTCCCTCTCTATCCTCCTATCTCTATATCTTTCTTGTAGGAAGATCCCTATTTCTTAACTTTATCTATATTAATTTTAGTCCTCCTTATCTCTTAACTTCCCTTATCTTGAACTTCCCCTACTATATCTCAATCATCAGGCCTCTGGCCTCCTCACCGGGGAACTGACCCACCTGTAATTTATTAAACTCCTATTAGATACCTCTTTTATCCCGGATCTTCTACCTACACTATTGACCTTTATCTTCCTTTAATTCTAAAATCCTACCCCTTTAAAATATTAAGCAAGCGCAAGGTCCCTTTTAGGGATAGAAGCTGTGAAAAGAAGACCGCGAGAACCTACTATATTAATAATAAATAACTACTGCATGCCTGGGCTCAGCCTAAAACAGTAGAAGAATTTAATGCCTGGACCAAGGCACTATTTAATACTATCTAAAATATACCAGAGGACAGGCGACGCGAATAGAGAGAGAATAAAATAATTCACACTACCAGGATAACTACAGCCTCGCTTACCTACTAGAACCTGTAGTTCTTTAGTTTTAAGTAGAGGGTTTCTGCTGAGTACAGTGGAAAAACTTTTAAGAAAAGAATTAAATAGTATCTCTCTATATCTATAGAAGAAGTCAAGAGAAAGCAGGATAAGTTTAAAGCTCTATATAAAAAATATTAAAAGAAAAACCCCTTTAAAGCCGCCGTCCCTAAGAACGCTAAGGAATAGAAGAAATTATCTGAAAATATCTATACCTAGTACCGGGATGCACGATTTTCGCCTAGGGATAAGAAAACTCTATACTTTATAATATAAAAGAAAGCTCGCCGGTTATCCAAGGCTACTACTAAACTATTAATCTTCAGCTACCCTAACTTACTAGTTATTAAATATAATTACTGGTTAAGCTCTGTAATCAACTACCAGAAGTTATAAATCTTAAGATATAGTAAGAGTTTCTCTTATACTATCTTCCAAGGGACCTAGCTTCCAGAGCTGATATTAATATACCCTTTATATCTAAAGGGACTTCCCGCTTTTATTATAGTATATAAGCCAGGCAACAACACCTTCCCTATTAAGACCAGTCAGGCAACGGGTGACTCTAACAGTGCCCATGCTATATAGCATACCTCTATTACTGCACTAAAATTATATAAAGCACTATCTAAGAGTCAGATCCCCCAAGCTAAACCTATCCCTGAAACTACTAATACTAATAGTAAGGTCCTCCCTAATACTGCTAAATCAACTATAGATTAGCTTGAAGATAAAAAATCCAGTATATCAGCTAGTAATACTACGAACCCTGCTCTGTCTATAATACCCACTCTAATATCTATTAGATAAGAAATAGCTAGCGCTCAGAGAACCAAAGTTAAAACCTCTATTACTTAAGTAAATAACTCAGGGCTTGATAAGATAGAGAAAAGTAGTAGAATAATATCTACTACTAAACCCGCACCTGTCTCTAAGATTATTAAAGTTGTCAGTATAGCCTCTTCTAAATCAACCAAGAATAATTTAAGTAGCAAGCCTAATAAGGATACTAGAAATAAATCTAGCCCTAAACCTACTAAAAGTAGTACTAAGGGTGTTTAGAATACCAAGGCTAAGGCCTAAGGAGAAAAGAATAATAGACTAGAAGACAACACACAAGCGAAGGCCACCTGAAAATCGAAAATACTGATAATAAGCTATCTTTTAGGAGATCAAGCAATAATAGAACTGAAAAAGAAGAAGATTATCAAGATTATAAGATAATCTCCAGGTTTCTGCAAGCATTACATAAAGTATTAGAATTCCCACGGCAAGATCAGAGATCAGTATCTAAAAATCATTTTCAAGACCAGCACTCCCGGATAATATTTATTCTCTAATATAGATTAGAAGAGTAACTTGAATAACTATATTAACAGGCATGCGGCTTTTAATAATCCTGGTATCTATAAGACTAATAGTGAAATTTAAAGGAAGGCAGAGCCCCTCTATAAAGTAGATTAAATAGAAACAGGTACCTTTAAGTAGAGTAAATATACTGAGCTAAATTATTACCCTTGAAAGCTACTGGTCACAAACACTCTTTCAGGGAACCCTATTAGAGACTTAGGAGATATAGTAATAGACTTAAAAACCTCCAGGGGGACAAAGGGGCTACTAGAAAAAATAAAGGAAAAATTAGTCTATAAAGAGACTAATTTATATAACCTACAGCAGGACCTATAACGTGAATTAGCTACTTAACTAAAGTAAGTAGAGAAGGCGGAGAAGCTTATAACTAATATATAATCAGAAAGAGACATACTTAAAGAATAGCTAACAGAGGCCTATAAAACTATCTAAAATCTTAAGAAGGAAGTTACAGCACTCCTTTACAAGATAGAAGGACTCTAGAAAAACTTAGAGAAGAAGAGAAAGGAAGAGAAAGAAAGTGGTTCTTAATTATAATATCTTAATAATTCTTTTTATTCTATCTTCAGATAGTATCTGAAGAACTAGTTAATATAACCCTGTAGCACCTCAGAAGACAGTGCGATAGTTTTTCTATTATTACTTAATTTTTATCATGTTCAGCGACTCCCACCAGTGATGGATTTTATAAGGATCCTAGCTTTTAGCAATATAAGAATTACATTCAGAATTTAATTGCAACTCTTCTCTACTGTTTGAATTCTTCCAAAATTGAAGAGAAACACAATACGGAAGTTCTTCAGTGAGAAGGATTGTCAGTATCTCTTAACTCCCCGTCATTCAGTCGGGCGGTCGCGGAATTCTTCCACCCTCTCAGTACACGATACTGAGGGATTTACATGCAATTCCCTTTATAATATTATATTAAGTAAACCTATAAGTAATATTAAGCCCAGTATACTTATAAGGTAGACTGGATTCAGTTTTAAGAACCAGAGATATTAAGTAAAATATTTAGATATAATAGTAATAACAGTCCTTACATACCTAATGTCTATCGAATCCCTTTATATTATTCTAATATAACTGCTTTGTTGTTATTATAGTAAGTACACCATTATAATACAGCTACTTTAATATGCTTGGCTTGACAATTGTCCTCTGACACAGAGGACCGGTACCTCGGGCTGATCTCGGTTCATTTGGCCACCATTCTTGAAATCTTGGCGACGCCATTGTCATATCATAATGTACCGAAGTAGGAGCGAATTTTCCCCGACCAATTTTTGATGTATTTCACAAAATACCCTCGTTTAATGGATAGGACAGTGGCAGAT
The DNA here is from genome assembly GCF_001890705.1 of Aspergillus sydowii CBS 593.65. NCBI lineage: Eukaryota > Fungi > Ascomycota > Eurotiomycetes > Eurotiales > Aspergillaceae > Aspergillus > Aspergillus sydowii. The sequence continues at coordinate 226,159 of NW_024467879.1, read as the reverse complement.
TGATTTAAAACAATGAAAGACCCATCTTTAGAAATTTAGCGCCGAACTTACTGGCCACTCCATCAACATGACTTCAAGCCCAGTTGTTATTATCGGTGCGGGACTAGGTGGCCTATCTTGCGCAATTCAATGCTGCCGTTGGGGCTTGCAGACAGTGGTGCTTGAACGAGCTTCAGAGCTTCGAGAGGTAAGTATCCTGATCACTCATTTGCTCAACACAGTAATGCTCATGGGAGCTCCTTGCGGATAGATTGGGGCAGGTATCCAGATCCCTCCAAACGCAGGGCGAGTCCTGTTAGAGTACGGTATTCTCGAAGAAGTCAAAGAAAAAGCAGTGCATATCAATTCCTTTGCGTTACGGAGATATGCCGATGGCACAACACTGGCAGAGCGGCCTTTGGGGCAAAGCTTTATAGACTCAGTTGGGGCTCCATGGCTGTAAGTTGATGATGTTTCATCTTCAGAAAATACCACATGTTGCAACATCTAAAGTATTATGGCAGAACTATCCACCGTGCAGATTATCACGAGATTCTTTTGAAGGAATCACAGAGGCTGGGTGCGAAGATTATGCTTGATTCAGAAGTTATTAATGTCGATTCTGTGAAGCGGCAAGTAACGCTAAAAAGCGGTAAATTGATCACTGGGAATGTTATTGTTGGTGCTGACGGTGAGAGTTCATGTCTTGACTTATATGTCCACAATGGTTGTATTAGCTGATAATCCCGGGTGTTCAATTCATAGGTCTATGGTCAATCGTCCGACAAAGCATTTTGCACAAGGACTCGCACCCTTTTGAGACCGGTGACTTAGCCTATCGAGCAACCTTTACGAAAAAGGAACTGGAAAGCTTGGATGATCCAGATATTGATGACTTGTGTGGTAGAAGTTCAATCACGTTATGGATGGGGCCGCAAAAACATTGTGTCTTTTACCCCATCAGAGGTGGCCAGGAATATAATCTGGTCCTCCTTTGTCCGGATAATCTGCCCGCTGGCGTGAAAACCATTAAAGGGGAACTTAATGAAATGAGAGAGAGCTTCAAGGATTGGGATAAAGTGTTCGCTGCCTTATGCTTCTGACGTGAGGATATCGAGGAGCTGATTTCATTCAATTGTAGGATTGACAAAATGTTGACTTGCGTGCCCTCGGTGCTGAAGTGGAAACTGATGCACCATCATGAGCTTGACACATGGCAAGATGTAAGACAACACAGAGATGACTCTTGCATACATTTTGAGGCCAATTTCTTGAGAAGCTAACACAGCAAAGAATTGTACGGTGCTCATGGGTGATGCTTGCCACCCCACTCTGCCGTATCAGGCTCAAGGTGCTGCTATGGCAGTAGAGGACGGAGCAGTCTTGGGAATGCTTCTTGGACTGGCACACGAGCGTCTGGGAAAGGACCTCTCCGCGACACAAATAAACCAAGTTCTCCTGCGATATGAAGCACTGCGCAAGCGTCGCACGACCATTAATGTACAGGGCGCTATTCATCATCGTTGGTTCTACCATTTGCCAGATGGTGAAGATCAGAAAACTAGAGATCACGCTTTGAAGCAACTTGATTGGAATAACTTGTATACCAGTATATACAAGTGGTTTTCTTCTGATTATCAAAACCAGCTTCTGGCACACAATGTGTTGCAGGCGGCGAAAAAGGAATTTGAAACTTGGTGGCATGATAAATAGACAGATGCTCGATCAGGATTAGTGTCATCATTCTGTGGAATGGATGCCTTGGAAGTTATAAGATTTTGTTGCACTATTTATCTGTATGCATACAAGGAGGATTATGGGTCGACTAAACCAGATTATATGCTGAAAACCAGGAAGGGTTATTCGCATGGCCCTAGACAAAAGTTTTATTGGAATTTGGCACAATAATAAGCCAAGGAATGCCGTCCACAGTTGATGCTCCCGGTGTCTCTTGTACTTGTAAGGGATGTGCAGATTCGAGGTGTCATCCGTGTAAATTCAGCGACGCGTCTCTAGAAGCATCCAAATAAACCACACCTCTGCCTAATGACGATGTTGTTTCGCCATATTAAACCCTTCCCCTCTATCAATGCGGTGCATTTCTGATCAACAGCGGAAACGTCTAAGCGAGCCTTGGATCAATCCAAGATGTTGGTCAGAAGATCCGTCCTAGTAAGTGAATGAGCTGAGCTGTCCTCCAAACAACGTAACAAGACATAGTTACATTCGTTATACGCGGGCTTTATCTTAAGACTTTTGATAACCTCGCGTTTACGATAAAAACCATGCTCTCTTCATGTCTCTAAGTAGGAGCCTCCTGATGCGTTGCTGACAATATGTGTCGTATTACGAACGGAATTATTCCGCCATGATTTTACTTCTTTCTATACACGAACTACGGGGAGATAAGAATGCCAGGGTTTTGATTGCCTATGGGGGAGGCAGGTTCGGGCTCTACGGCTCCGAACGTATAAATAAAGCGAAGAGGATTAAAGAGATTTCGTACTAAGCTGATCCTGAGAGTTCATGAGCGGGAAGTCCAACATGGCAATTATCTCTGACTTTATGGCCTTTTCGGCGCAGCATATCTCCATTGTTGTTCTCCTCCTTGTCATAATCCATTTCACTCGCAACTATCTTACGCCAGGAGTGTGTGCCGTACCAGGTCCTTTCTTGGCGAAAATCTCCAACATTTGGAGATTCTTCGACGTTGCCAATGGAAGTGCAGAGGCAACGCTATATAAACTACATCGGAAACATCGTGATTATGTACGACTGGGTCCGAATGTCGTGAGTGTGTGGAGCCTGGATGCACTGAAAATAATATATGGGATCAACAAAGGCTATACAAAAGTGAGCACTGCTGATCAAGTGAGTTCTATCAACATTGACATGTTTCTAGACCGACTTCTACAAAGTTCAACAGCAGTTATCCAAGGGAAAACCAGCATCTACCCTCTTCACGGCTACAGATGAAAGATTTCACACGGATATCAAGCGCCCTGTCTCCGCTGCATACTCTATGAGTACCCTGAAGGAGTTTGAGCCGTTTGTGGATACTACAATTCATACTTTATTTAAAAGATTGGATGAGTTTGTGGCACAGAATCAAGTGTGTGACATTGCAACGTGGCTGCAATATTGTGTGTGGTCCTCTTAAAACTTCCAGTTAAGAGCTTGGAAAAGCTAAACATAAGCAGACGCATTCGATGTTATTGGCGAATTGACATTTAGCAAGTCGCTCGGATTTCTGGAACAAGGGACTGATATAGACGGGATCATCGCTGCGCTCGAGAAGATACTTGACTATTCTGGCAAGGTGAGATTCCAACGAAATAATAACAAGCCCAAGACACTCAAGATCATCAGGTTGGCCAAATGCCATGGTTGGATTATGTCTTCGTTAAAAATCCTCTTAGGCAATTCATTCAGGGAGGTTCTACTGGGGCTATCGCCCGTTTCGCGCGTGCTCGCTTAGATGAAAGGTTGAAGCAGCCGAAGACTACATTGCATTCCCCTAAGAATACCCACACGCGGTCACGGAAAGATTTTCTGTATCGGTTTCTGCAGGCAAAAGAGCAATATCCAGAGGTCGTAAACGATCACCAGGTCTTCTCTTATACAGTCGCGAATATGAACGCTGGTTCAGACACCACTGCAATTTCGCTAAGGGCTATCCTCTACTACACTCTGAAAAACCCCCGGGTCAAAGCGAAGCTGCATCAGGAACTTAACACTGCTTACCAATCGAAAAGAATTTCCTTACCGGTCTCATGGATACAGAGCCAGGAACAACTGCCTTATATGGACGCTGTCATCAAAGAGGCGCTACGCTTACACCCGGCTATCGGGTTAATACTGGAGCGAATAGTCCCTGCTGAAGGGCTCCAGCTTCCTAATGGGGGCCCATTTCTACCGGCAGGGACGATTGTCGGCGCCAATCCATGGGTCATCCATCGTCATTCGGTCTTTGGAGAGGGCGTGGACTCGTTTATCCCAGAGCGATGGCTACAAGCAGATCACGAGTCTGAGAGTCAATTTCAGGACCGCAAACAGCAGATGCTTCGGGCAAATTACACTTTTGGGGCTGGGCCTAGGACTTGCATTGGGAAGAATATCAGCCTGCTGGAGATTTATAAGTTGATACCTTCACTGTTGCTGAAGTACCAGGTAAGTTTCCGTTTTGATCAAACAAAATATCAAAAGTCTAACTGAATTCAAACCCAGATCGAGCTTGAAAACATCAACAAGAAGTGGGAGACATTCAATGCCTGGTTTGTGCGACAGAAGCACATGGATGTGATAATACGTCACAACAGTCTAGATGCGGAGCCTGGTTATGCCTGATATGTTAGCATTTAGAATCATTTCCCTGTTATTTGCTGCTCCTGCTAAGCAGTCCACCACCCTCTTCTTTCGGACCCTCCATCTAAATATTCGTTTTCTGCTCCATACGTATCATCCGCTCTATATAAATGCTGCAATTCTCGAGCGCTGTCAGGCCTGCCTACAGCGAGGAAATGACTGCTAGAGCCCTTCGTCTGGATAAATGCGGGCATCACCCTCCCCCACTAATTTACTGCTCCGATCACGGCAATCCGCGCACTTATCGCGCTATTCCTATATTTTTTGTAATATGTGGTATTCTTGGGATACAAAAGCTTGCTTGCTACGTCCCAGGCGAGCACAGTTTCTTGGCTATCTTTGCCCGGTATTCACGTGCTATCCAGTCAAATATGGCACCCAGGACAGTCCCTTTTCTTGCCACATGCTTGCGGGTTCTAGTTGAGATATATTTTCTCCTAACCATTGTAGCTGTGTTGGGGAGCGGCATGGGACGAAATTTGTATAATTACCAGAGCGACCCTGGAAAGCCGGATAACTGGTCATTTGGACAGATTATTGCAATGACAAGCGGGGTACCAGTTATAATAAAGTACATATATTGGGCAGTTTGTAAGTGGTTCACCCCTCTCTCCTCAGCCTCGTACCTGTTCTCTAATATCCATCGGATCTAGTCGGTACAGAGTTATATTCTGCAACGAGACATTCAGAACCCTTCTATATCGCCCAAAGCAAATCGAAATCTAATCCCCAACATGATTCTAATGGAGAACAGCACCCATATAGCAACGTGCCTTCCAACAGTGAACTAGAGCTGTCGACAATCCAGCCTAGGGCAAATACCTGGAATTATGGCTCAGTCACGCTGAGTCAGTGGAGAGACATTCGCTGAATGGGCAATTTATAATGCCGTCAGACTTACGGTCCAGGTCAATTGGACCGAGTTTCATGGAGCTATTCGCGCTGGTTTCTGGGCTATCCCACAGACGACGGTTGACACTTTGATCGATTCTATACCTCGACGAATAGATGCAGTATAGCGAGTATGTGGGTGGTATAGGAAGCATTAAATTGCGAATTATGTAAATGTTATTAGGATGCGAAATTGCTAGTATTCGTTGACGTATCTCATTTTAAACTTCGAGGCCAAAATATATATTATCCGGTGTGCACGGACTACTGGCCTTTAAGTGTACTAACAGACATATCGGAAACTGGGAATCTCACGGTCAGTCTTATTGGACAGTTCATCTCGCATCTCCTCTGTCTCCGTTATCTCTGATGCTCGGCCATACACTCTATCCCTGCGAGCGTTCTCGTAGAGGTAATATGCCCACAGGCAGAGGAGGAAGAAAGTCGCAAAGCACAAGCCGGAAACAGCAGATTTGATACCAGTCTAGAATGGGTTAGTTAAGTGAACCACTGCAGGTAATAGCAGCCCTGAGGACTGATTGATGCATGTTACTCACTGGATAGGATGGAGCTTCCAACTCGTTATAGAATTGAGGCCCGACAATATTCCCAAGGCAATAGGCTATGAAGACCATAGCGGAAACAACGCTGCGCTTCGAGAAGCCGGCCACATTGGATGTAACGAGGCTCATACAGAGGGGGATGTTGATCGCATAGCCAACACTAATGTATATACCCATCAGTCTCCCCGCTTTGTTTGAATCATCGATCTTCCAGACGAGAAGGACGCCGAGTAGCGAGGCCGCGGTGCTGAAGACCATCATGAAGATACGTGACGAGCCCGCGAAGATGCGCTTCGAGCGGACGTGGGTGGCGAATACCGCGGTGAAAACAAGGTAGAGGATCTCCGCGGCGCCGAGCGGAGCTTGCCAGAGAAGGCTCTGGAACGTGCTGAAGCCAAAGCCTTTGAGGAGAAGGGCGAGGAACTAGTTCCAAAGACTCAGCAATTAACAGTGGGTTTTGTGAACCAGGCACGAAGACTAACTGTTGTAAGGCCACCGTTCCAAAGATTTACACAGAAAGTGTATAGAACAAGCAACCAGGCCTGGGGATCCTTGAGTGCCTCGATCGCATGCTTCACGTTAAAAGTGCCAGTATCCAAGACACCAGTCTTGTTCTCCAGCGTACGCTGGATAGCGATGGCCCGCTCTGTTTTCGTCAGGAAAATCGCCGTGGCTGGCGAGTCGGGCAATATTGGGATCAGAACGAGGCCAAATCCTGCAGTAACAGCCCCAAGGATCAGGAACATAAGCTGCCACTCAGGCAGGGCTGTGCTGGTAATGTGGCCGATGCCGTAAGTGATCAGAGATCCGACAAGAGCAGCTATTGTGTTCCCGAAGTACCACCCGGCCTGGCTGATCTTGTAATTAGACATGTTCAAAACGGATATGGTCAGAGTGAATGTACCGTATGGGTTGCTCTTCCTTTTTGTAGAAAATGCCCGTAATGAGAGAAAATCCTGGGACGACTGCGGCTTCTGCCACCCCCAGGAAGAAGCGGGCCGTCGCGAGCGTAGCAAAGTCCTTACTGGCTGCATGGCACATGAGAATGCCTCCCCAGAGGAAGCTGGGCAGCGCTTGTTAGTCTGTATATAGTAGCTGCTCCCAGTAGTACGTACACTGTGATTCCCAGATACTTGCCAATTGGAAGCCGGGCGAGAAGGTACGAATTCGGCCAGCTCCAGGCGAGATAGCCGAAATAGAATATCGCAGATGACCACGCGTACTCATCGCCCAACAGGTGCTATATCTCAGTGGTCAGTCAGACAAATGCTACATGTGCCTCAGCATGCTAACCAGGTCTTCCCGGAGACCGAATAACGTCGTCTGGCTGAGGACCATCTTGTCCAGAAACTGGAGGAAGTATGCGAAGCACATCATGGGCATCAAACTAGTCGTGTTCTATCAGCTGTGACACTATCAGGGTAAGAAGCCCGAGATGCCTTACACCAAGTCAATCTTCAACAGCACCTTCTTCTCCAGCTCCGGCGACGACTCCACCTCGAGTATCTGACCAAGCGCCGTGTCGACGGACTCGATTGGGCCTTCTAGTTTGACGCCGTCGCCATCAACGGCAGAGCTGGCCGCGGTGTGAGGCGTGCCATCGAGCATTTCTTGGACCGGCTTCTTCATGATTTCAGAGATAGACAAGAAAAGAATATCAATACCTCAAAGGCCCACTGGTCCACAGCGGGGAATCACGCTTGTATATATAGCATCACCCCAGACCCACTACAAAACTGGGGAAGGATACGTCAATCGTCAGCGATATTGGTATCATTTCGGGGTCCCCCGACAGATCATGTCAAAATCAGGTTCCACACAGCGGTGGTTTTCGGCGATTTTACGGCGAACCAAACACTGTGATGTCCAGGTCCTTCGGCAAGACGACTTCTCCAAAGCTGATCCCCCGCACACCTGTGCAGGGGTTTCATGGTGAATTCCGCACTCCGATGTCTGAGCGCACGATAATGGAGCTTGCCGAAAGCTTGTCCCCCGCATATCGGTGGTTCTCGGTGTTTCATGGCGGAATTTGCGCACTTCCGCTCTTGCCTAGACAATGGTAGTGCCCGTATATAGTGTGGAGTGTCCAAAGATTGGCCCATGACCCCCATAAAAGTGTCACTAATCGGCACCTTTCTGTTGATCCAGTGAACCAGTGGCGAGCAACATACAAGTAATCACTCGTAGCTATGGGGTCAACGAACGGGAGCTGGGAGGCCATTTCAAAGGCCAAATGCGAGAGTCTTAGGGCTTCAATCCCTGCGCAATGGATCATCCCTCAGGAGATTATGCCTCCTCAAACGCAGGCCGATGTGACGACATTCCCATCCAAGTCGGGCTGGTTTACAAAGCGAGAACTCACTATTCTATCGACCGACGCGCTCAAAATTCTAAGACAGCTTTCGAGCGGCGCCTGGACGTCCGAGGAAGTGACGCAGGTATTCTGCAAGGCCGCCGCCGCAGCACATCAATTGGCAAGTCTGCACCGCACTGCCATTTTGGCTGAGATAGGGCTAATTCCCGGATAACAGACAAACTGCCTGTCAGAGGTCTTCTTCGATGAGGCGATTGCGCGCGCCAGAGAATGCGATTCGTATCTTCGGACGCATGGCAAACCCATGGGTCCGTTCCACGGACTACCCATTTCCATTAAGGACAACTTCAACATCGCCGGCAAGGACTCAACGATTGGTATAGCCTCGCTGGCAAACAAACCTGCCGCTCACAACAGCGCGATTATTGACATCATCCTGGAATCGGGCGCTGTGCTATATGTCAAGACCAATGTCCCGACAGCTGTAATGCTGGGCGAGACTGTCAACAACGTGTTTGGGCGAACCCTGAACCCTCTCAACCGTAATCTCACGCCCGGCGGGTCGTCGGGCGGCGAGTCAGCGCTGATTGCATTTGGCGCCAGTCGAATCGGACTGGGGTCTGATATAGGTAATTTCCCAATCAACCCGGTCTATATGGTAGCCTGATTTCTTTTTTGCAGGTGGATCCCTCCGTATCCCGGCTGCGTGTACTGGAATCTTCACAATCCGCCCTTCAGCTGGCAGGTTCCCACACTATGGAGCCCGGTCTGGACTGACCGGGCAGGAAGCTGTGATGAGCGTAAACGGTCCACTAGCCAGAACTCTGGAGGAAGTCATATTCTACTCCAAAACAATCATAAACCAACAGCCGTGGCTCCGAGACCCGAAATGCCTTCCAATTCCGTGGAGACCGGTGGAGCGAAAGAAATATCTAAAACTCGCTGTCTTCAGGAACGACGGTATAGTCACTCCGACGCCGCCCGTCGCGCGTGCCTTGAGCGAGACTGTTAGCAAGCTCCGTGCCGCAGGACATGAGATCGTGGAGTGGGACCCGGCAGAGCACAAGGAGGCTAACAGCCTCTTACGCCGACTATTCGTTGCTGACGGAGCCAAGTCGATTCGCGGACTGCTCGAACCAACGAACGAGCCATTCCGGCCGGAGATGCAGTCGTACGAGGACTCAGCCGAACGCGGCGTCCACGAGATGTGGAAGATCCAGGCCACAAGGAGCGAGCTGCAGAAACGCTACCTGGACCGGTGGCAGGCGATCGAAGGGCTTGATGGGCTTATATGTATGTTTCTGTTTTTGTTTTTGTTACTACCATCACTATCAGTAGCGCTGCGTGCTGAGGATGTTATTTCACAGGCCCGATCTCTCCTTGGTGCGCTCCCGAGCATGGAAAGTATATCTACGGCGCATACACTGGCGTTTATAACCTCCTTGATTACTCGGCTACCTCCTTTCCATGCGGCATCAATGCCGATGCAAAGGCTGATGCAGCATACCGTGACCATCGCCCACTGAGTGAGATGGATGCCCAAGTGCAAGACAGCTGTGAGACCTCGATCCGTCATTGCCGCAAAGCAATTCACCGTGGCTAACCTAAATAGATGATGCCAACATGGCGGATGGAATGCCCGTGAGCTTGCAGCTTGTCGCCCGGCGGCTAGAAGAAGAGAAGGTCTTGATGATGACAGATGTTGTGGTTCAAGATCTAAGGCGCCCTGGTATCAGCCGTGGTAGTGTCCAGAGCAACCTCTAGTGCGTAGTGAGATGGTTAACAAAGTATACTTAGTATTTGCTTTTGGTAGATAATGAACGCCACAGATTGATATAACGAATTGTTGAAACTATCACCTGCTTTTAACCAGCCTACCGCAAACTATTCAAATCTTGACCTTTCCTCGCCACTTATACCCAAGACATGCCCATCGCGCCACAATAAACGAGAAAAGCGCCAACACGAGCATACCGCCGCAAAAGGCGACAAATGCCGTCGTGCCTGCCGCCGCTTGCAATTCGGCCGCGATGGGGATCGAAATCAGAGTTCTAGAGGATTCAATTCATCAGCATCGCATTCACAAAAGACAATCAGCAGTCAACCTACGCAAGTCCCACAACACTGTAGCTCGTCCCGTACCGTTGCCCATACTCGCTCACCTCGCCCAGCTCCCCGAGGCACACCGGAGCCAGGCTCATCACGCTCCCTGACCCGAAGCCGAAGATGGGGACCATGGTGTAGAATAGGCCTATGTTGTGGTGGATGGGGAGCCAGAGCGCGAGAGTGGCAAAGAGCGAGATCAGGATGGATACGTTCATGCTGTTAAATCGTCCGTAATGGTCTGCCACCAGGCCAGCGATATAACGACCAAGACCGGAGCCACTAGTACTCGATCAGCATTAGTATCTTCTAACCCTGTAAAGGAAACAGGTGAGACTCAACGCATTCAGCACCGCAATCACATTGTAACTGGTCTGTTGGCCAAAGCCCTGCTCCAGGGCGTATGTTGGAAGAAGACCAATGGCCGTGAAGAGCACGAATTCAAAGCCTGGTTTTCCATGTCAGCTTGGGGTAATGGCAGGCAGGGCGCAGTGAGGGAGGGAGAGAATACAAGAAATCCCGACAGTTGTCCACGCGAATCTTGAATCCTTAAAGCATAACAGGTTGACAACACCCCCTGAAGTCTGGATAGGCAGACGGCCTCGTACAAAGAGGTTTCCTATCAGGACTAGCACGAACTCGAGCAGCGCCAGTAGCCTCATGGACCACGCCCAGGACATGCGTTCCAGGATAGACGAGAGAATAATCGGAAACACGATCCCACCCAGGCTGGTACCCGTGAAGGTGATTCCCGTAGCCAGGCCCCTGCGGGCCTTGAACCAGTGGGAGATAACCGACAGCGCGACGGTGGTCAAGATGGCACCGCTAATGCCGCCGAGAACACCGAAGCACAGCAGGAACTGCCAGTACTGCGTGCACTCGCCCAGGAGCAGCAGGTAGGCCACAACGCCCACGGAGCCGATGAACGTCAACCACCGCGGGCCGTACCGGTCAAACAGCGGGCCAACCTGCACGCCGAGAAACAGCGTCAGGAAGATCTGCGTCGATGAGATCCACGCAATGTCCCGCGAGCTGTACGTCGACAGCTGGTGCGACTGCCAGTACGCCTGGAACAGCCCGATCGACCCCGTCATCCCGAATGTCGCCGCGATCAGACAGAACGACGAGAGAACAACGAGCCAGGCCTGCCGGCCGCCTTCTGGGAACGATATCGCGGAGACATACGTCTGCGGATGTGGTGTCGCCAGCTCGAGCTCGAGCTCCTCCCCAGACTGCGATGACCCCACCACGGGCCTGGTGTTTTTCGGATGTCCGGCTCCAGATGGGTCTCTGCTAGCGTAGGCTCTCCGGCCTGTCATGGTAATTACCTCTGCCATTCTGGAATGAGATGTTGGTAAAACGCGAGTAGTTGACAATGGTCGCACCGATATTTCAACTGCAGATACAGCGGCCCAAGACGTCGAGATATCAATGCTGCCAATAGAACTCCAACCAAACCGCCGAATATGGCCGACATACCCGACGACGCGGGGAATACGCAACAGTTGCATTCGAGTTTGGATCTTTAATTGAGTACATCGCGGAATGGACATGTCGCTCCGTCGTCATTCCGCTGTGTCGGTGCCGACAACCAGTCAGATTAGGGCTTGGTTTGATCTGGGCGCGGAAAGGGCCGAGCTCGTTGACTCTCCATCACTCAGATGGTGGAGACATCTTGCCTCAGATACCACTTCGGCTAGGACCGTGCGAAGGTCTGCTGAGGTTTACGGAAATTTTCAACAAAACGTCTTAGCCTTCTCCTCCGGCGGTATAAAGCGTCGTGAATATAAACTGAATATAGAATGTCGGCTCCGTTCTACTACGTCACCAACAAACGAACAGTGAAGCTGCAATTAGAGACCGAAGATGATGTCAATGTACAGGGCGGGACACATCTCTTAAATCACTACTAGAACAATATAGAAAATAATTAATATATTACAAAATGGTATCTAATATTAAACCATAATTATTATAGCTATGTAGAATGAATCCTAGAAAGTTAAATATAACTAGAGTATTAATATAGAAATACAATAAGAAACTTTATAAAAAATATAGTAATATTTCCTTAGAGGTGCCTTGAAAACAAGACTTTCTACGGCGGGGTGTGACCCTGCACCTTTCCAAAACCCGGGTCGAGCCTTGACACTTGCATCGTCTTCCCTGTACTGATGCTCATCCGCCCCTCGATTTCGAGCCACTCACTAGTCGGTGTATCGTTGTCGACATTCCTGGTGGCAGGGAACGGGGGATGCAGTACCGATGCCATGACTCGCCCAGCGGAGGTAGCATTCAGATACCGTTTCATCTTGGCGAGTGTTGCAACACCAAGGACAAGGGCAAAAAGAACCAGAACCGAGGTAAGGATCAAAAGCGCCAGTACAATGATCCCGGGGACGGCATACCCTAGATGGTAGCGTATCCCCACCCGGTAGGTCGTAACAAGCCGGAGTATAATATCATTTTCGGGACCTGGCCCTGGACTTCCCTTTGTCCCGACGACCGCGTTCGCGGCGTAGTCTGTCCAGACCAGATTCAAGACCTTGGCCATCGAGTCGGCGGACTTTGAAAGTCTACTCCACTGCTGCGCCAGGGCAAGATTTCCCTCGCCCGTATATTCCATCAAACCTAAGCTGCTGGTTGCCATGGAACTTACGGCGCTGAGCCCGTTGTCGGCGAACTCGGCGCCCGGGAGGTTTTGATGACTTTCCATAATGAGGCCACTTGAACGGGGGAAACTGCTGATACGTGGCAGGTAGAGAGAAGGTTTGTGCGCTGTTTTGAGGTCATTCGACGAGTAATTTGCCGCAGAATCGGAGGACACAATCCCCCACAGTGGCATCATCCAGAAATCACCTATCAGCGACAAATTCTCGACGCCCCAGACGGGGTAATCTGTCTCACTCTGGTAAAGCTTATCTGAGATATTCACGACCGTAAGTCCAGTAAGGCCGTCAGTTGTATTGTAGCTGAATGTGGCGGTCTTGATAGTCGCCTCCACGGCCATGGCGCACGAATACATTGGCTTGGACCAAGTTGAGTCGGCGGTATGAAAGGGCCAGTTTTCCTCCGCGCCATCGGACCGCAGTGATGACCCCAGCACGAGGGCACAATATGTCGCGATGTTTCCGATGGTTCCACGACTGGATTCGAAGTCGCCCCCTTCACACAATGATTCTAGAATTTGGGTTCGTATATATTACCCTGACGAGCAAAGGGGATGGGGAACGTACTGATCAACCGTGGAGCAGTTTCGAAGGTACCGTCCTCAGGCACTCCCCCAGTGTTATTCGCAGCATAGCATCCAAACGAATTAGGGGCAATAGTAGCTGGATTTTGGCGGTCGATCCAACAATCATTGGGAACCGTTTGAGAGAGCTCAAATGTCCGGTTCCCTTCTACCGAGTTTCCCATGTGCAAAACGAGCGGTTGGTCTGGAGCACTCCCCAAGGTGACATTGCTGATATTGAACTTACCCATGGCAAAAACGTTGGACAACCAGGCGGCTTGATATGCACGATCCCATAATTGTAGTTTGGATTGGACATCCGCCGGATTCCACACCGGGTAAGTTGTGTTCAGCTCGGAAAACCCGCCTCTATCGGTGACAGTTATGGGAGTTCGATCATTCAACGAGCGTGCGTCGTTCTCTGGGATTCCATAATCCAATGTTAGGTTCGTGTCGACACAGGTCGAGACCGGTTGGATAAATAGAAGGTCCTCCGTCCAGGTACTTCCATACGTGGTCAACGATGGGGCGCTGTGGTTTCGAAAACCAACACCTCCGTTGGTCATGTCGACTACAAGCCCCTCGATGACTTGATAGCTATCTTCGAGTATGAGTGTCGAGATTTGCCGGTACATCCCGATAGGATATTGTTCATTGTATGACGGGTCCCGTGGCAGTGAGGAGTTGCTGGCATTGCCTTGATTGCTAGCAAGTAGCCTCATCCACGACCAAGAGCGCCATTGAATATCAAATATGCTTGATATAGAGCTGCTGTCAGCTGAAACTCCACCTGTAAAGAGATCCACTGTCTCCTGCGGTATGCTTCTGTCAATGGAGCGATCATTTGGGGATGGCGCTCGCGTTAGATCCGGGCACGTAAATGGTTCTCTCGATCCACCGCAAACGCGACTCCAGCTGACGCTATCATTCCGTCTCGATGTCCCCTTCCCAAAGATTCCCTCGTCCGGAAGGTGGTGAAATTGCTCTGCTACCGGAACACCGGGGGCAGCGACTTCGTAGAGGCCGAGAGGAGTGACAATGGCCGCAATTGAAATCATTATAGTACTCAGAATGCCAGCATATCGAAAGAATAGGACACGAAAGGGGACTCCACTTAAAGCAGCGGAGTCGCTGCCTAAGATTGTAGGCCAGTAGGAGGAGTGGAGGAGACGACCGATGGACGACCACGCAATAGCGGTCGTAGTGGCCGCATTGTTCTGTTCTCGGAGGGTGCCAACGAACAAGAAGGCACACAGGCTGGGTAGAACGAGCTTCGCTGTAGGGCTGGGTATGAGCTAGTGTACTACACAGTGTAGCACCATCCGACGTACCGATTACCGCTCCGGCAGCGATGATACCAGATACCTGTCCAACTGTCAGGTCGACAGCCATGTTAATCTGCCCGCTAGATGCAGCGTTTGATAAATCGAGGGCCAGACTGTGACTCCGGGAATCACTACCATTATAAGCCGCACTTTTGCCTCGGTCTCATTCGACCCTGTTTGGTTCTTACCATGCCACTACACTGCCCGCCCAGACTGTGTCAAGACGCTAAACATCTCGCCAAGCTGTTGGAAAGCAGCCCGAGTCTAGTTTGATAGCGAATGAGATAGCCAGTACTCTTGGTTTCTCGTATTAGCCTTGGCGAGTCCCGCGCATGTTCAAAGACCAAGCCACACTGTGCCCTTGGGAGAAAATGGACTTTGGGTCTCGGGCCAATCCCATCGGATGGTGTGGCGTTTTGGATCAAGTGTAGAGTGATTGAAGGCTCACACTAGTAGCTTCCGTGTGCCCCGTGGCCTCTCCAGTAATGCGCCGGCATTCCTGTCTTTCTGAGACCTTGACCAATTCCATCTGCGCTTGAAGGTTGATCCTTTGACTGGCTGATGCTCGCCCATAAATAGCCCTTTCAGCCTCCCTTCGTTCACCCTTCTCAAGTCCTCCGCAGTTTTCTAGTCTGTTATAAGCTGATTTGACTTTCCCTTTGCCGAAATGCGATATCTCTTCCCAGTCGTCTTCCTCGGCACCGCCGTTGTCGCCCAAGCTTCTCTCCAGGATCTCGTCAACGACTTACTCCCCGAATGTGTCCACTCCTGTGCTGCAGACGTACTCGAGACTGCCACCAGCTGTAGCTTGAGTGACACCGAGTGCATCTGCTCCTCCGATATCACTACGCAGAACCTGCTCACTAGTTGGCTGGAGTGCCCGGCGAATTCCGAGTGCGACGAGTCTGAGATTGAAGCCATGAAAATTGGTCCCGAACAGATTAACACGCAGTTCAGAGGCTTTTGTGACAACCCCAGTGGTGCTTCCGGAAACCAGAACGATGGCAATGATGACAGTGACGATGATGATGGTGATAATGACGATGACAGCACTGACGGTGCGTCAGGTAGCGAAAATGACAGTGATGATGACGGTGCCGAGGAGAATACAAACGAGGTTCCTGGAAGTAAGTGTTTCTGTCCTTGCTCCTCGAGAATTCACATGGGTTAACGAAAAATAAGATGGGGCACTACCACTCTCTACTTCCAATACGCTGCTTGCGGCTGGAGCTATCGTTATCGCGGCTACATTTTAACCTGGGGCGGAGGATACAATGCTTGGCTGTACATGTGCTCTGTCTTGTTTAGCTCCTCGATTAATTTTACATCGGGCTTCTCGAACGGTGATCGGAGAGTCTCTCCAGGTACTGGGCGGTTTAGTCTCTAAGAGGTCAGGAGTTGAGAATGTATATAATCGCAATGTCACACGCATGTAAATTGCGGACAGAACCTATCCTAATGTAACTATCAAAGATGCTGTAAATAATTAAACCTTTATCATTTTTATCATAATGGACGGCATTTGACATACCTCCTCGATAGATTATCCTAATACTCCTTCGCATCTAGGCGTCTGATCTTTGCGACGCCTTTTGGAGTCGCACTTCCATATTTCAGTCCGCTGTCGAGGCCTCGACATATCTTTTCGCTCAACTTAACAGACTCCCTTTAGGGACCTTTCTCCGACATCAAGATCTGCGATCCATTTTCCCTTCTGAGAGACACAGTTCAGAGGTTCTTCAATAGAGCGCGCATTGAAGCAATGGCGTCGTAAGCCCAGTGTCCCGCAATATAATCTCTTTTCACACCGAGAATAAGGACATTGAAGAGGCTTGACGTTTCCTTTTCCAATAAGATGCTTCTCGTTGATATGATTGAAGACTCTTTTGGTCAGATTAACCCAAATACCGGAGACAGACAGGACGAACCTAGCCATCTCCATCGAGCACACTGTGCACTTCCCGTCAACTGGCTCCTCGCCCGGGCAGTAGGCAACCTTGTCCTTCAAAATTCAAATCATCACCAAATCGCGTAAACGTTGCTCCGGTCCCTATTTGCTCAGACTGTGGGCGAGCCCGGGTACTGGGGTTAAACGGGGCGGAACTATAGACTACGAATGCCGATATTCCCGAGAATTACAGCAATTAAACAGCGTTAAACATGGAAATCCTCAGCAATTAACATCTGGATCCGCGGCCGCCCCCTCTCAATGCGGCCACTGGAATTGAATTCCGGGTAGATGACGCTTGGATATCCAAGGTGCGGTTTGTCGCTGGCTCTTTCTGGCCCCCGGCCACTCCATCACTGGTCGGCCAAAAGCTTGTTGGCTCATTCAAGGTAATTCGCCCGACGAGGTTACTTCGTCATGTAAGTTAGACCAGCTTTATCCCTTCCCAGAGGGGCGTGCAGTTGTGCTTGCGGCTGTCCTTGCCATTATCCATCAACCAAGTTGGGGTTTTTACCCAGAGTTACCGGCCATGTTCTATCAGACGGATCTGAACCAAACTATAGAACAGTCTGGATGATCAACTGCGGCTCTGCTATGCGGTCCCCATTGTCTGACATCCAGACTTGGTGGCGATGCGGTGAAGGCAGTGGCGTAGCCATGGTGCTTTTGATTCGAAGAGAAATCCTGCATTCCACCGGATGATCGACTTCGTGCCGTACCGTAATGCCCAGGGTGACATCGACCGAAAAATGTCTTTCATGGTTTGGATGGTACATGGATAGAGACAATGAAGTACGACAAGTGCCCCGGGTATTCTGCATATCTCGTCCCGGTTCTTGTGTAACCCGACAGCGAGTCAAGACGTCACCTGCGTAATCATTTTTTCCCGGACGTCGCTGTTCTCGGTGATCCTAACATACAAATAGTTGTTGCCTTTTGTGATTTGTATCTGTATCATAGGACTGGACCGGTCCAAAACTGAGTCTGTGATATCATTGTACAGAGTATGCTTACGTTCTGGCGCACGATATACTTATTTCAGACACTTCAATGCAAAGAACCCAATACAATGCTGAGCACCGGACATCGTGATAGGCTACATGAACACACTCAACTTCCGATGTTTCCCATAGGGTAGTGTCTTGGTGTATTCTCCACCTTGATCTGTATTTAATAGAGTGAAGACTCCTACCTCATTCCACATTTCAAGTTTCAATCATCACCATCAGTCTTCTTCATATTCAAAGCAAATACTGCACAACAGATCATGCCTGCTACACGTGGAAAAGTTAAGAACGGCCCATACGGCGGAATGGGAGGCGAATACTACGATGCAGAACATGGAGAACATAAGATCCGCAAGGTTGACGCCTGGGGACGGAGTTACGCAGGCTACGATGTTCTGAACGGATTCCAGTTTACCTACGATGACGGCTACCAGGGCCAGCTTGTAGGCCACAAGAACCCTAACGATCACGAAGAATTCACGTTCAAGGATGGCGAAAAGATAGATTCCATGAATGTCTATGCTGGTGATAACGAAGGTTTTGTCAACGGCTTCGACTTCCATACAAACTACAATAATAACTATACAATTGGTGGAAAGGAGGGTAAGCCAAACCATCTCACGAACCTTGGAAATGGTGAATGGATTGGAGTTGAGGGCAGGGACCCTATTCATGGCGCCGCGGAAGTTGTGGATAATATGGACATTTGGTTCAAGGCCTGAGACCTCATTATTCGTAGGTCTATGGCTGGGGCTTACATGGAAATTCCTTGATATGCTTTTCCTTCCAGTCTGTGTGCTCTCGTTTCCCCCAGGTGTCATTTAAACCCAAAAGCTACCGGTAATGAATACATACGGCTGCAAAGGCCATGACTTTGATTAACCCTAGTTTGAGAATTGCATACATGTAGGTAGTGGGAACTTCAAAGCATCAGCTGTCAATCCTCAGAGCTTATCGGACAGTGGAATATAACAGATCGATGAGACGAGAGAAGAGCTAGAGGTTGTTCGCATTCATAGACCATGTTAGGATGGACTTCCTAGCTATCCGCTGGAATGTACGACCAGTGGAATTGCCCAGAGAACATGTTCTCATTATCCAGGGGACAAAAGACTCCAGCGGCCCTTTCCCATATTCTGATGATTACGGAATCTTGCTTTAAAATGGATCTGTGGCTGGTCTAATGTATAGATACAACCAGCTAACCTTGTACGGACTCGCGTGCGGCTGAGCATCTCACACAGTGCGGGGCACAGGATTCATCCCAACTAGATCTCTCCCCCATCAAATCTACCACAATGAAGGCGGCAAGCATGGCCATAACAACCGACGAGATATCCACCCTGTGGGCGAACGCCTGCACGGAATACGCAAAAGAGACCGGAATCCCACTTACAGATGAAGCCCTGGCCCCCTTCCACGTCCACTCGCCAGAGTCACTCTCGAGGCAGCTCGAAAGTGAAAGGGACAATTTCGGGAATTTCCGTATGAAGCGTCGCCCCCTTCTACACGCAATGCAGACCGTTCTCGCACCGTTCGAGAACTGGGGAGATATGATCGCCGGCGCTGCATGCTCGGTATTCCCCCCCGCCGCGTGTGTGGTGAGTGCAATGCTCCGCCTCGTGCGCGCTGCAAGGCGCGTGAGCGAAGCATTCGACATGATCCTGGAGTTGTTCCAGAGACTAGGCCATTTTGCGCTGCGGCTGGAGTCGTATAAGGGCGTTGAGCTGAGCGAGGGAATGAAAGATGTTATTGGCAAGGTGCTGGTGAACTCGCTGCGGGTGTGCGCGGCGGCTCAGAAGCTGCTTAGCCACGGGTCGCTGCGAAGCAGATTGATAAAGTGGGCGGGGAATATTCTTGTCGAGGATAACAGGGTGAACTTGTTGCTGGGCGAGCTGGAGCATTTGACGAGCCAGGAGCATTTGATGGTTTCGGCGCAGGGGTTGAAGCTCACGCATCAGGTACTGCGGAATACCGAGGTGTTGCTGGAACGGGAGGATCGGAGGAGAGAGGAGGAGAGACTGGAGAAGCTGAAAAGGGAGCTTCAGCCGGTTTCTGTGTCTGGGCAGCTTTTCTCGTACATTAGCGAAAGTCGCATTCCGGGATCGGGGGCTTGGGTAGAGGGCGAGGTCCAGGCGTGGTGGACGGGGCCTCAGCCGCTGCTTTGGATCCATGGTGGGCCGAGTGTGGGCAAGTCATATCTGGCTTCGAAAATCATCAATGATCTGGCTGAGTCGAGGCTGGTGGCTTACTTCTTCTTCAAGAACAACGATGTGGATCTGCGTTCGTTCAACAAGGCTCTGCGGACTGTGGTTTGGCAGCTGGTTTCAAGATGTCCTGGCTTTGCGGTGCATGCTGAGGAGTTCTGTCTGAAGGAAGACTTGGTGGATAGCTATGCTCTTTGGAAAAGGCTTCTGATGGGCTACTGTCATGCAGAGCCTGCCTGTCTCGTGTTCGACGGCGTAGATGAACTGGACCCGGAGGAGCAGGAGGTTCTATTCAGCCTGTTGGAAAGCTCTTTCTCGGAGAATCGCCACGGCAGCACATTGCGAGACGTTCTTCTGAGTAGGGACTCTATCGGTGGCCTTCTGCATGAGCACTCGCTGGACTGGATTCCGGACCTTCCAGTAGGCCATGACCAGAACAAAGACGACCTCCACGGGTTTGTGTCTCAAAGACTACAAAAGTCCAGACTGTTGCGAGACGATCCGGGATTGCAACAAGACACCATCCAAGAGATCAGCCGGCAGGCCGAGGGACTCTGGGAATGGGCAAACCTAGTCATTAAATCTGTCTTGCGCTGTCGGACGAAATCGCAGGTTCGCAAAACGGTCCAGTCTGTCCCCAAAGGAATCAATGCTATGCTAGAGCAGGAGCTACAGCGTCTGGGGAGCGAGCTATCCGTTTCGGAGCTGTCAGACGAACCCGCAACGCTGCTCGAGCAGCTAAACACGATGCTGTCATTGGTGACTCTGGCAAAAAGGCCACTGTCAGTGTGGCAGCTGAGGAGAATCCTAGACTTGGTGTTCAAAGAGGAGGTGCTGAATGTTGAGGAAGATCTACGCACCGTCTACTCGTCACTGTTCTCGATCCGCACCGAAGTTGAAGAGGACTCCCAGGATAATATTGTCACGCTCCGCCACAGCTCTTTCTATGATTTCTTTCAAACTGGCAAAAAGACGGGCCTGGTCCACGTCGATGTCGAGCGAGGCAATGCGGACTTCCTCTACTTTACACTCTTTGCCATTCACGCGCGCCAGCAGCTGCATAACTTGGATATCCCGGAGGTCTCCAGGATGTACGGCATGGGATGGTCCTTGCTCTACTCGGACAGGTTCCTACCGGCCTATCTTGAGAAAGCAAAGCCTCATCAGATAGGCGGAGAAATCTCCGAGTTGATGGAGGGTATTTTCAGCAATACAGAGACCCTAGAGCCGTTTATGGACAACACGCCGTGCTCCTACTTTGGGGACTATCAATCTTTTCCCAGTTCCCGGGTCTCAATGCTCGGCGAGTACTGGTTCGATACCCAAGATCGAAACACTGCTAATCAACGAGCCGAGCTGGTGCTGAGCTGGTTCACCCCAGAGACGAAACGCCGGTTTGTGGATCATGCGCAGTCGTCCGAGGTCGCGAGTGACGCTTGTTCATTTACCACCCTTTTCTCCTTTATAATAGACTCCTGCTCCCGACGCTGGCTTGCTCCAGAAGAAATCGATAGCTCAGATGGCCTGCCTGAGCCTGCGCCTTCCATGCTGACTGTATATAGGGATATGGCAGCAATGACTGGGGAGGTTACAGGTGTATCGTGGCGCCACTGGTGCGCTGATGTTGGCAAAATCGTTGCTATTGCTGAGCAGCAGAAGAAGCCACAAACGCCAATGTGGCATGCTCGTGTCGCTCAGTCGCTTCTCCTGAACCAGGAATACAAAGGTGCGTTTGAGCGGTTTCAGACCGCACTCAGCTTGCATGAGCAGTCGCCGTGTCTCAGTCCGCAATCCCTATCAGTGATCCATCGCGATATGGCTCGAACGTGCAGTGAGCTGTGCCAGCACAAAGCAGCATTGGAACACTTTGAACTGTCCGAGATCCTGCAGCCTCATTCTCGGGACACTCTCTGCCTCCAGCACGACGAGATCTCCAACCTACTGTACCGAGCGCGGATGGAACTCTCCGCGAAGCTTACTCAAAAGGCCTCTGCATCGGTAGACAAAGCATGGAACGCGCTGCAGCAAGTTCGCTATGACGGTCGAACCCCGGATGTTTTCCTCTTTTTCTCCATGTTCCTGGAGCTGCACCAACCACATCGTCTGCGAGCCGTGTGGGACTTTCTCTTTGCCAATCTCCAGCCTTCGCGCGCTCACGAAGACGAATTGCCTCCTCTGGACTTTACAGAAGTCATCTTCGACTGGCTGAGTTATCGATCGCATATCATGTACCGAGTTCTTTACTATGCCGTAACTGCAGACGATGAGGGCTACCTCAACCTGCTCGCCTGTATCAACGCGCGGTTCGGCGCCCTCGATCTACAATACGGCAGGGGCTTCACGAGGTATCGTCTGTCAAAAATTCTCTTCGAGAAAGGCCGAATCGCTCTCGGGGTCCAGGGGTGGTGTAATATAGTCACTGCGACTGTGACTTCCAACTCAGACTGGACTATTGAATACGTCCAGCTGCGATCCCTGTGCCATCTGGTTCACCTTTGTCTGCACGGTGGTGACGACATCCCTATCCCTAGCACGCCGTTAGCAATAAGCCCTACGGTGGAATCCAGCGACGTCTGCCTGATCGTATCCTGCTGGCTACGCGACCACGGCGCGGCGATACCCGCCCGGGGTGCCCTCCGCGGCCGTATAAAACAAGGCCTGGCCCTGATATCAGACGACAACCCGTCCAACGACGAAAAGGGCCTCGTGTGCCTCTTCAAAACCTTTCTTTGCGATCCAGAGAGCCAGAGCGATCTCGCCGTAGCGTTGTACCTCCTTAAACAGGACCAAGAGCGGAACATGAACATGAACATGAACGTGGACGTGGACGTACATCACGGGCAAGGCATATCCCAGGGTGAGCTACGGGAGAGCAATAACGATGACAGCGACGGACCGCTCGACCCCTATTTCTGCACTGAGCCTCTGACCGAGTGTTCTAACTGCCGGTCTGAAATCCGATCGGTCCATCACTGGTACTTCTGCCGCTTGTGTCCGAACTCGACGCTGTGTCGGGGGTGCTATCGGCTTTTCCAAGCAATTGGTCCAGCTTTCCGCGAGATCTGCAATCCCCAGCACGAATTCTACGATACCGGGTCTATCCTAAAGGCTTCGGAACGTGTTCCTGAAGGAAAGGTCCCAGTTGTTGGGTCTGATGGGGAGACACGGGTTGTCTGGGTGGAAGAGTGGAAGGACGGGCTCGCGCAGAAGTGGCAGACTGCGGAGTTTACGTTCGAGGGGGGGTTGTCGGCGTGGGTTTTGAGAGTTCTGCCGGAGGAGCTGAGGGAGAAGTGGTTGTTGTTTTTTAGACCGTAGTTCTTGAAGCTGGTTACTGATTCCGCTGGAGTTAGAGTTACATGGGTAACATGATGCATGAATCTGGTATTTGAACGCCATATGACAGTTTATTCTCAAGGCCGCTCATGGTAAAACTAACTAATGCTTTGAATGATATTGGAAACCTCCGTACCTACTAACGTAATTCACGGGCGTGTCGCTCGTTCATACCTGTATATTTATATGATTATATTGTTGACCTTTAACATCATAAATTGTATAAAAAGAATTATAAAGTAGGTTGTCCTTTTATTAAAGATAATAGGGAGAAATAAGGCTAACAGCCTGAGCAACTATACTGCCCTGGTGATACCCTGCAGAAAACTGGAACTAGGAAGTACAATAGAGCTTTCTATAAACTTAGCGATACTGGAGCTACCATTATTAACATGGCTGGGCGTATTACAAGGGGTAAATATATTGTTATTTTTGGATCCTAAATGCTGGGTAATTAGTAGTCTTAGTCTTCTTTTACAGCAGTACAGTGTGCGGGGCAGTGGAGCGGACATTTTTCAGCCTCATGCGCAGCTTCTGTCTGTCTCTTCCAAACCAGTCCTATCCTGGCCTTTGCTTTCTAGGCCCGGACAGGTTGTGTCCGTCACTGAAGCTGATTCCACTAATATATATCCCAATTATGTCCTTCCTTCTCGCCCTCGCCATCTTGGTCTTTTCCTGGATGTATCTTCAGTATTTCCGCCCACAACCTCAATCTCGAACGAAAAAATCAGGTACTCTAAATAGTACACCACCGGAAGAAGGAATTGTCACTAGACATGATGTGCGTGTCGACTCAAACTCAACGACCGAGAAATCAGGGGTGGTCGAAAAGCCAACGCATTCTCATCCATCCGCGCTGGCGGGTAACATTGACGTGGAATCTAGCTCTGAAGAGCTCGAGGAAATATCCCCCGAAAGTATTAGTATAGCCATATTTTGTGCTCTGGCCTACGAAGCTGTCGCGGTGAAGCTGATACTCGATGAGGAGTACAGCTGCCACCTGAAAGGTACAGGCCCGAAGAAATATGTCTACTCTTTCGGGCGCATTGCGAAGCACAGGATCGTCATAGCTCGTCCTCACCAAATGGGGACTGTCGAAGCCGCACATTGCGCCACAGCGGTTAGCCAACAGTTTCCAAACGTACGATTCGCTTTGATGGTTGGTATTGGTGCTGGAATTCCCAACTACCCTAAACATGATATTCGCCTCGGGGATATTGCTGTTAGTATCCCGCAGGACAGTCACCCGGGTGTTATCCAGTACGACTTTGGCAAGTATGAGCGAGACAGGTTCATTCTTAAGGGATGCCTTAATAAACCACCACCGATTTTGATTAGTGCCGATGAATCGTTGGTGGAAGATGAGCTGATGGGCCGAAGCCCGCTTGCCCGGATTCTACGAAAGATAACCCAGGTCCAGAGATTTGCGCGACCAAATACTGATGATATCCTATTTGATGAACATTTCCACCATGTCAGTTCAGGCTCTGATTGCAGTGGATGTGAGGAATCCAGTGAACGCAAGGTCGTATCACGCCCAGAGCGCCAGAGCCAGCAACCAGTTGTTCATCGAGGCCTTATCCTCTCAGGGAATGGCGTTGTTAAGAACCCTTCAGACCGAGATATATTAAGGCGAGACAACGAAGACGCGATTTGCTTTGAAAGGGGGGCAGCTGGCATTATGGACGAGATTCCTTGCCTAATAGTGAGAGGTATTTGTGACTATGCCGACACCCATGAGAATGATTCATGGCATTACTATGCTGCAGCTGGGGCTGCAGCCTACTGCAAAGCCCTTCTGCGCAAGGTTGATAGCCAAGATGTCGAGACGAGAAGCATGAGCGAGCTTTTTGAAGGCATTAAGAGTCTGAGAAAAGGAGTCAGTGATCTGAGAGACGCTCAAAGGTATACTGTGCACCGATTCCGTTGAATCAAACTGTAAGCTGATAACAGGAAAGTGCTATGCAAGATGTTGTTGATAGTCTGCACCAGAGTTTCCTTACCGAAAAACTTCGTCCGATCAAGGAGGCGTCTTTTGACTCTTATACCAACGCGGATGAAGGGAATGTCTCGGGACCAGAACTGAGATCCTGGCCGAGATTGCACAATGGGGCGAATACACGTCAAGCAGCAAGTTTATATTCTGAACGGAATGACTGGGACAGGCAAATCTACCATATCACGAACAGTTGCGGCTTCATTCAATGCCCTCGGCATCCTCGGTGCATGCTTCTTCTTCAAGAAGGGCACCGGGGATCAGGGGAATCCTCGGGGACTCTTTTCGACAATTGCGTGGCAACTAGCGTTCAAGGAACGCCGTCTGGCACCCTATATCATGGATGCAATTAACAAAGAACCTGATGTCTCGGAGAAGTCGCCAAGAGAGCAATTCAACTGCATTCTGCTCCAACCGTTACGTGAGCTTGAACAGTCAAGAGAGATCCCTATACCTAGCTATGGAATAGAAGTACCCAGTGATAACACCCAGTGTTATAAAAGATAATAGAGTATATGGTATATACAAGCAGGGGTGCCAGCGTCCTGCTGAGGGTAGTATACCTAGTAGCTAAGTAAGATAAATATATATATATATATATGTACTGGGTCTACTATCTAGGACTCTGTTATTTCTTTAATTTCTTTTATAGAGGGGATATAGGCCCTGGGGAACCCTAGAGCTGAAACCGCCCTCTCTTCCCTTCTTAGGCTTTGTATTTAGGCATTTAGGATAGTGTTCGGGTCTCACACCCCTCGGCATAGCAGGCCCAGTAAAATCAGCCGGCTGACGAGGTATGAATGCTACTAATACTACTACTACTATTACTAAACTCAATATATAAAATAGGGCGGGCTGGACAGCTTAAATACTATAAAAATGTACAAGAGGCATTATCCGTGCATGTATTTTGAAAAAGGCTTGCCAGTGTCTCTCGGGGGAGAGATGTAATGCTAAGTTCACATATCCAGTTATCAATCCTTGAATAAGTATGAACCCTTGCTATGGCCAACTCATGCACAGCATTCTGCAGTCCCCACTGCCGGCGTTCGACAAAAGCATGATACGGTTACAGGGATGTCAGCAGAAGCCAAGGCAATGTCATGTGAAGTCTGAATAAAAGCCGCCTCTGTAGTCTTTCCGAGCTTTGTGAAGCATTCGTATAAGCCCTGTAACCCCCAAACATTGTTGAGCTTTGCCCTACGACGAGGGTAGTCCAGGGCGAATCCCAAATCTTGTTTAAACAGTGTTTCTGCCTCTTCAACACAGTTTTGCTCAAGGAGCAGACCACCAAGGGCGTGGCGAACTGGCTGCATCCAGGGAGGAGGGTCAGAGTACGCCAGTCCGTCCTCTCGTTTAACAGCTTCCCGAAGCAAGGAAAAGGCCTCCTCGATATTTCCTTTGCGGTATTGTAGTTCACCAGCAAGCATAGCTGATGCAACGCTTAGGACATCTTCCTCCTTGCATGGAATGCTATTGAGTCGGCTACTGGGAACTGCCCTTCGCGCAGTTTCAAATTCAGCCTGGGCAATTTCTGCTTCCTCAATCCGCCCAAGTGCACTAAATGCCAGCCCGCGGGTATAATAGATGATAGCTGTAGTTGCACAATACGTACCCCGATCGTTGGGAAGCTTCAAGTCAAGAACATCCTCCCAGCGGCCGAAGCGTACAAGAACATGCGCCTTGCTCCCAAGGAAGCTCTCGACATAGTCTGCCATTGGGGGACTTTTTATGGATAGCAGCTTATCATCAATGACCTGTTCAAGCTTTTCTGCAGCGGACATTGCGTCCGCGAAGCGGCCAGACATCATAGCAGAATACAATTTGGCACGGATATAATGAGCGCGGTAGACTATGTACTGAACTGTACCCGTCTCTCGGGCAAAATAGATGTCGTCCGCGAGTATGGCTTCATTGTTCGAATCGATACCGCGGCGATAGTCGCCTACCGCAGCGTCAATATGTGTCGGCATATGCAACATATGCGAAGCGTGTGGAACCATGCCACGAAGTCGATCTGCAGCGGGGAGAGCTAATTCCGGAAATGGCGACATCTCTAGCAGATGTATATGCAAGTGACATAGTGCTGGATGATTGCGGCCGGCAGTCTGCTTCAGCCCCCGCTCTATCACGCCGCGAGCCTCGACTGTGTGATTCCCCGTAGGTTTACCGCAGTCCAAGTCCCACAGACCGCGCGGTGTGATACACATTAGGGCTTCGGCAAACAGTGCAGCAACGTCCATATCGTTGTTGAACTTTTGATACACGTGGCGCATGGCATCTGCATACGCGCAATCGAACGGACTTAGATCGTCGGCTATGTCTTTGACGGGTGGGAAGCGAGCGCCAATTGCTTGTATCAATGCCTGTTCGACTGGTGTGGCCTGGTTCGATAGTTTGCGGGCTCGTACTAGAACATCATTGACTTTCATCACAGAAGCCCGGCGATCTTGCGGGTCAAAGAATTTCCAAGGCTTATTGTAATTAGGACCAGCTGCATAGGCGATTCCCCACAAGGCCATCGCGCAATTAGGATCACTTTGAGCCGCTCGTTGGAAGCATCGTTCCGCCTCCTCGTGGTTGAAGGAATACACCCATCTCAATCCGCGATCGAACCACAGTTGAGTTTCTGCGGACGAAGTGGTTACTGGCCGGCAATGGGAACCAAGGTCATAATAGACGTCTTGTTGAGCCATGGCGGGAGAATTGGACTGGTCCCTATTTTTTGTACGAGTGTAGAATTAGAAACTAGAATATCCATGAGAACACTCGCCGCATACTGGAGCAATTGCAATCGGCGGATTAGGGTTGCGGGGTTAATGAGACTGAACTTATATGTTATATCCCCAACGATTTATAATCCGATCATGGCATATCATATCTAGAAAGGGGATTGCCAATAAAAGAGCAGCCGGGGTCGGTATTTGCATCCGAGACCGGTGGGATACCGGCCAAGGCAGGTTCCCAATGTGCAGTCGGGCGATTGACTGGACACCATGATATCCGCTGCAATATCTTGTACCGATTGAATCGCCCGCTTGCCACCCATGGTGATTTGAATTGCCCGATGGGAAATTCCAAACTAGCATTTCCTGCCGGATGATCTTGCTTGGCCACGACCAGGCGGCTAGGAATAACCCAGTGTACCCAGTCCTAACCCGAATAAACGGTATCCCACCTTAATCTCTCGGTATCCCTCCGGCATCCCGTCGGGCCCTTGTAAAAAGGATAAGATCGAAAACTTACTTGTTAACTGATGTGGGATCAGCCTGCAAAAGACCAACAGACTCATGCAGACGCCCGAGAAGAAGCCGCAAAATCTCGCTCGAGTACATCCAGGCAATCATCTTTTCATACATCTGCTGGCCCGGACACGCAGGTTCCTAATTAATCTCCAGATCAAATGACACGCGGAGGTGGACTTCATGCCTGTTATTAAACGTACAGGTTAACATTGACCATACCAGCCTTTGTGACCATTTCTCATTTATTCATCGTTAATAATGCGTGCGGTGGGCTGCTAGGCAACAGACCAATAGAAACTCTGGGTACCTTACGGGCGGAGTAAAATACTCAGCGGAGGGTACGCTTGGGGCCTCCGCAAGAAGAGTACACCATTATCTCATGATACATTTATAATTGAACAGTGCTATGTCTCCGGGCCGCTCATCGCAGAAGGAAAGTCCGACTGCGCGAAAGCTCTCGGGATTCAGCCAGGCGGATCGCCCGGCCAACCAGCTGCCCTTGACTCGTTCCTCCTTTGAAGGTACCTAAGGTAGCTGATGTAGGTTTCTGATGATTGGGACCGTGGGGGGTATACTGATCTGGAGATCCACTTCCCTTCCTTGATTGCTGTCGACGGTTTCTGGTAACGGCATAGAGACGGTCTCCGCCAATGTAGCCAGTGACTGGCTGCTGTATAGCGCGATGAGATGGAGAGCTGTATTTAAAACGTGGGCGGAACTTACACAAAAATTTTGGGAGCAATGATCTGATTGATATTATACTGAATCGATATTTGAGAGGAAGGGTACAGGGGTGTGGAGGAAACGTGGACACAACATGAGAGTTGTTGCTTAAATACTGTCATAAGTTGAAAAGTTTACAATGGAGATATATAGAGCCCAACCAGAAGATTATATATTTTGTATATTATAAAGTGGGTGCGCAAACAGCCTGCCTCGGTCCATCTATGCGGCCATGGACACGACCAAAGTACTGGGTCTGACTCAAGTTCATGTCGAAACGTATGATGGACTCTAAGCTTCTATAGATTACACTATTCTGCCTGTAGATACAAAGGTTGCTCTGTGCGAGAATCACCCGATGTCAACGGCCAGCAAAAGGTCCGCGCTATTATTCTCAATGCAGGTGTAGAATCCGCATCTGGTTCATACTTGCATTGATGGACTCTGCTTGATGTAGAGATTGGGATATACGGCCGGGATTCCAGATCCTCGGGAGTACAATCCCATTCAAGCCCGGAAGGAAAGTCCAACTGACAAATTATACTCCCGTGGAATTCCATTCCCGCGGGCCGCGTGCTGCTAGCGGTTGCCACCACGCCTAAGCTAGGCATATCAATTGAGCTTCTAGACCTGTCATCTGGATCACGCCCCCTTCCCCAGTTTCCCCGCGTTCTCCCCAGTCTCCGAAATACGTCTAATTTATATAAAACGACCCTTATCTTCGTAGCTTCCAGAGTTGTCAAGACTTGCAACCCCATAGGCACCTCTATCCACCTGTTCCACGATCTTCCAGTTATAGAAATGGCCACCGACGTTGCAAAGGCGTCTGTCGAAAACGTTGAGGCTGCTCCAGAGGCTGAGGCTCTTGAATACGCCAAAGAGAGCCCAGGTCCAGTCGATGTCGATGTGGATGAGGAATATTCATATGAGGAACAAAGGAAAATCATCCACCGTGTCGATCGACGATTGGTCCTCTCATGCGGTCTGGCCTATTGCATTAGCTTGATGGACAGGACAAATGTATCAATGGCCTCCATTGCTGGGTAAAAATATTCTGTTTCCTCGCGAGCTGATATTCAGCTAAAAATCTTACAGAATGAATGAAGATCTGGAGCTCAATGTTGGCTTCCGTTACGTCAGTTTCCGGGGCCCGGAGAAGGCGATATATCTTTTACTGACCCGGAAGTAGTCAATCATGGTCCTAGTCTTCTTCATCCCATATATATTCTTTCAGCCGCTAGCGACCGCGGTCATCCGCAAGGTTGGCCCACGACTGTTCATCTCGTCCATTGTCATTACATGGGGAGCTTGTTTAGTTGTAAATTGCCATTACACCGGCTTCCGGGCGAGGCTAATCTCCCTAGGGATTTGCATTCTCGCCTACCTGGCAGGTCCTTACTGGGCTGCGTGCAGTTCTGGGCATACTCGAAGCGGGCTTTTTTCCAGGCTCGGTATATCTACTATCATGCTGGTATTCTAGATGTATGTCTTCTAGGGCTTCCTCGGGAGTCGTCCTTCTAACTTGGTCCGTCACAGACGACGTGCAACAACGATACTCTGCGTTTTACATCATTGGATGTGTTGCTTCTGCTCTAACCGGAATTCTCTCATTTGGCTTCAGCCAGATGGACGGTATCCTCGGTCACTCCGGGTGGATGTGGATCTTTATAATGCAGGCTGTCGTATGACACACCGATCCGTCCACGACACCATGTTAAAAAGTCTATATTAATGGAGACACAGGTGACATTTGTTGTGGGCATCGTCTGTTTCATATTCGTCGTGGATTTCCCAGACAAGGCCCATCGAGCTTGGGGGTTCCTGAGCGAGCGGGAGTGTGCCTTCGTGCTTCGTCGATTGGACCGTGACCGCTCAGATGCAAACCCAGAGCCCTTCAACATGAGAAAGTTTCTACGTCCTGCCTTGAACCTGAAGATCTGGGGTTTAGGGATGATATTCTTGTAAGTTATTCAGCTACCCATCCAGCTCTCGAGCGCGCGTAGTGCGTGCCTTTGATTCGTATTCGCACTGGCTCCCAGGTTGGCCGCTGCTCATAGTTTGATGCATGTACAGCTGCCTCACTACGCTTAATTACTCCATTTTCTACTTCTTGCCCATCATATTACGCGAAAACATGGGGTACGGTGTGGCTGCATCTCAGTGTCTCGTTGCTCCGCCCTATGTGCTCGCCGGTCTCCTTATGTGGGCGACCTCCTGGGCTGGGGATAAATACCGGCTCCGCGGGCCTATTCTAGTGCTGAACAGCGTGATCACACTCATTGGTCTGCCCATTATGGGCTTTGCGAGCAGCGCAGGTGTTCGGTACTTTGGGGTGTTCATTACAACGGCAGGAACAAATGCCAACATTCCTGCTTCAATGGCTTATCAAGCCAATAACATCAGAGGACAGTGGACGCGTGCTTTTGCGAGCGCAAGTCTAGTAGGCTTGGGAGGTGTTGGGGGAATCGCAGGCAGTCTGGTTTTTCGCAGCCAGGATGCCCCAAGGTATCTTCCTGGTATTTGGGCGAGTATCGCGTATGTTGTGTTGTCTAATAGCTCCTTCTTCTGCTGCTTCTTCAGTGGAACAAATAACGCTAATGATGATATTCAGATGCCAACTGCTTTTAATTACCATTGTTGGTCTGCTGAGCATTCACTTCTGGATCAGCAATCGGAAAGCCGACCGGGGAGAGAAAATCATCGAAGGCTCTGCTACCTTCCGGTATACGCTTTGAATCATTTCTCTAGGAGGAAGTAGGTCATCTCGGCCCTGAGAATTGAACACATGGAGTGTGGTGTCCAAAATCCGTCACCAATATGGTACTGACGGAGCATTCACTTATTCTGCATTATTTTAGTTACGTAGGGGTTATTTGAGACATATTCTAGCGCGCTGCTCGTAAAAAATTTACACATTGCAGACCCCCTGCCGTAGTAGATACTACTTGTCGCAGTAAACTCCTTGATACTCACTAGCCTAGATGAACAGAAGACATTGTACCAGACATTCTTGATTAGAGTATCAGGTACTGGTGGAATGCGACCTGCAACTAGAATGCACTGCGTTGTATAGCGTTGCTCGTATTGAACGCTTCATGCTGACTGGTGGGCCAAGCCCGCCGGTAGGTAGTGGATTGTCCCCGGTAAGCCTCGGGTTGGCCAATTCTTGTCCAGAAATTCTCTTTAGACCGGAGCTGCAGCGTCTTTGCTTGATAATCACTCAACTAGAGACAACGGGACCCAACGTGCCACATTATATACCCACAAGTCACCGGCCGGATATGTTGATTACCCTTTTAGTGACGAATTCTCATGGGGAAAATTGTCGCTGAATACCTAATCCTCGTCACTAGCAAGAAGAGCTCTGTTTACTGATACTATCAAAGCATTGGAATTACCTATGAGTTTCTTTGTTTACATGATATTGATACCTTCTTTGCAAATATATATTTCGAGGAAAATAAGCGATTAAAAGACCTGGTAATAATAAATAGCCCTAACTAAGAGGGTATGCGAGTATCAAGATACATTATGATGATCGACAGGAATAGCGACTGATCCTTGGCCGAACCTAGGCAGGAAGTTGCCGTTGATGCTGTGCGCAAATGAGTTATGCTGCAGCCTAGTGACGACGAAGTTTTGATTTCTCGGATCTGCTCATTTTTGCATGGCTTCTTAATTAACCTTTACAGCACACGGCAATACTGTCAAGTACGAAGATATCTTGAGAGGCCCCGCTATACCTTCTGGAACTCAATCTCTTGAGTTCAGCCTGACGTACCCTTAGAGCTTTGATAGGACGCTCCTGGATCCTTCATACTGGCCAGACTGATCCAACTGATGTGATGTAATCAAATCAACAGGGCAATAATAGCGAAGGGATGGGGGCATACAGCGCTCGCCATCCACCATTCAGGAAGTCTTGTCGTCTCTAAAGCTGACATTTTACGACACCGACAACATGATGCCCGCATGACGGCAAAAGGGGAGCCACTTACTCCATTCAATTACACATGGTCTCGGAATATGCAGAGTCCTGGATACAGCAAATTGATTATAGGCCAGGGTATGAAACTGACGTCCCGGTTACTGCAAGGTGATGTCAACTAAAGCTTACGGTATGCGGTGGTGTCGATTGTATTAAAAGCCACTGTATCAACTAGGACCTACAGGCTAAGCTACACAATTGCATCGCAGCTATCAATCCGAACGTAATATCCAGAAATATCAGATAAAATGGCCGACGAGCGAGTGAATCAGATGCGAGGCTACAAAGCGTGAGTTTATCTGCCCTCCTCAGTTCGACAGCATAATTAACTTCTTAGCACCCTGAACAACCCGAATGTTTCCCAAGAAGCCAAGGACCATGCGCAGAAGGTCCTCGATAGTGACCTTGGCGGAAACCAGCCGAGGGAAGACCTCTATGATGCTCGAGGCGAACATGATAAGGACCCGAATAGGATGGCGGCTGGACTGAAGGCGTACGTATCCGTCCCTTTAGAACTGTCAATTTTGCGCTGACTTGGGGCAGTGCTATGCATAACCCCGGTGTATCACAGAGTGGCAAAGAGCAGGCAAAGGAGAAGCTTAGGGATGTCCCTCAGGAATAGTTACATGTCGATAGCACGCTTGACTAGTCGCCGGGATGCCAATTGCATCCTTTCGTCTGTAATCAATGTAATATTATCCAATCCTGAGCATATTCCGAGACCTTATTGAATGTAATTGAGATTTAAGTACTTCTGGAGAGTCCGTAGGATAGTGTTTGACCCTTCTTATACCTGGTCATACTCATCTGGGGATGTGTTCGACCTTGTCTTCCGTATAGAAGAGTTAACCCGTCGACAATCCTGGTCAAGATGTATTCTAAACTGCAACTTTCTCTGAAGCCATTATTTCCGGATTAATACCTATATACGAGTGACCTTCTTAAATGTGTCCATGGGTAATCAAGCAGAAATTCAATATACAGGGTGGCTGCCACTTGGCGTGATAGCGACACCAGTCCCGGTTAGAAAGTCTTTTAGAAAATATCCGTACATGCTGCATCGTGCCATTACAAAGAATATTAATTAATATTCTTGTTGAATCTCAACTCTGGTAAGGATGACGAGCATCGCATCAACGTTGGTCTAAATAAGCCCCACACCGACCGAAACAATGGCCGTCAGTGACCAGAAATACGGGTCTAAATGGCATTACTTCGAGCCTAGACTTCAGCACAATCGGGATCTACACATAATCCATTGCTCTCCGCCACCGATATCACCAACATGCCCTCTTGATGTCACAAACAAGACGTGACCATGATGTCCCCAACCAAACCCCACTCGTCCTGATGAACGCACCCTCGACATCATCATCGCCGATCCAAGGCCTCAGGCGGGATATAAATACCGTCCCAAATCATCCCTCTACAGGCAACTACACGGTTCACGAAATTCACACGATTCACACAATTCACACGATTCACACAATTCACACGATTCACACAATTCACACAAACCTCTCAAAAACTTCACGAACTTCACAAACTTCACTGCGAAAATGGCCCACAACCAGAACCCCGGCAACTTCTCCAACCGCCCGCAAGAGGAGGTCGAAAACATCGCCAGCAAGGGCGGCCAGTCCAGCCACAACAGTGGCTTCGCCAGCATGGACGCCGACAAGCAGGTAATTAACCTCTAAACAGCCTACAGAGTGTTTTACAAGGCAGTACTAACATTGCTGATTACAGCATGACATCGCGTCCAAGGGTGGTCAACACTCCGGCGGTAGCTTCCAGCCCGGCGACGAGCGTGCTAAGGAGGCTGGTCGGAAGGGCGGCAAGGCGACGGGGCACCCTGAGGAATAAGCTCTGTTCCGGTTGATGAATAACTGGATTATTACGTATATGATGCATTATGTTTGCTATGACTATCTGTGATGTATTATAACTAGTACTTGCCGGTCCGATTGCGGTATACACCCAACGGGAGGCTGGAATGAAATGAGTAATATCCGCTCAAGTGTTTGTTCCTTTGGAGTAGGACTAAGACGTCTAGTAAACTAGTAGAGCATTGGTATATTAATGTAGCCTGGTTGTGTAGTTATGACTGAACCGAATAACATCCGAGTCAAAATCGACTAGACATCAAATATAATATCTCCTCAATCGACGGTGTGAATTGCACAAGAGCCGAACAAGTACATCCTCGAATTAATGATAGGCTGTTTCCCCATATATCTAAGCTCATACTGAACATTCTCATGTCCAATGATGATGACTGAATCGGTATGACGCTTGTCGATATGATCTAATGATATCAGCATTACCTGTTGGCGGAGATCTAGGAAAAGCCGAACCTCATTACAAGTGAATACTATGCTTGAAATTTCCGATTCGATGTTGATTTATTCTACGCCCTGAAAATCGACGAAGCATAGCAGCAAAAAGATCTCTCATATGTAGATAGTAGTGGTAAAAGTACTAGGAGAAACCGCTGGAATATATGATAATATGTATGTACCTCATGCCTCCGCCTTCCATAGCGCGGACGACGGGTATAGATTACATCCAGTTAAATCCTTTCCTGAAACTCCCCCTCATCCTCTCCCTCTCGATACTCTCCCTGAAGGTCCGGCTTCGCATGCCTCAATCTGTCACCACGCATGATATTAGAGCGATCAATAGCCTCGTTCTCGTCCTGAGCTGTTTATACTGATCAGCACTTGCCATCACTATCCCATGCTAGACAAGGTACTTTAGCAAATAAAACATACCAAGCTGCTGATCTGTGTTCGAGTAAGGAGGCTGCATCGGGTCGTTATACGAAGCCTCGTCCCGCTGCACGGGAATTTGGCCCTTCAGCCCAGAGCGGGGTTCCTTTGCGTAGGTGTTGTCTGTGAAGCTGCCTGAGACAGCGGATGGGTCGTTCATCGCCTCGTAGCGGTCTTCGGCCTCGCGTTCGGCGCGGTTAGACATGGCGAATTGTTCTTGCAGGTAAATTTGACTTGATAATGGTCTGAAAGTATGTCTGATAACACTTGGGTTCAAAGAGGAGATGATTAGCTGAAGGTCTAGTATTTATAGCTTCATTATATTCAGTACGGATTAGTTTATAGAGGTCTGAACGAATTCTGACATCAAGACAGCAAGGGTGAGTTGCCCAACCCGTGGCGTGATGAGCCACTTCCGAGTTCATTCTGACATCAAAACAGTTTCCTGCAAATGGAAGAGGGGCTGCTGGCCTGCTACCATGGAACAGGAGCTGCGATGATCCAACAACTCAGAAATAAGCGCGACAACAGAGACTGGTAAAATGGGAATAAGAATAGAAATTATGATCAAAAATAATAAGATAAAACAAAAAAAAAACATACAACAGCTGGGATTCGCATGTGGTCGCTGACCATACTACTAACCAGCCGGCGTGTGGCTAAACATGGCCAGAAGTCGGCTGGGTGCCGCCCTGGTGAGGTTAGGGTGACATTAGGGTGAGTGAAGAATAGATGGGGTGAGATTCTCACTGCCGGCTCACCTGCTTTAGTTTCCTCGGACGACCTACCTATCCCATCTAGGATAAATAGCCACAAAGCATGTTGCTGCCTGGATGGCTAAATCACACCGGTAGAGGCACAGTTGAGTTGTCTCTATCATTTTGTGCTTCTAGGCAATGATAATGGCTCATAGTGAGATTGTTGGCGACTAATGTAAGAATCTACCAAATATGGACAAAGTAAAAGAAAAGCACAGCTTTCCCTTATAGCGGCGTAGACTTACACTTGGCCATTCTTGCTTCACAAAGCAGGGTCACAGTTGATTACACCTGGTTATATGGTTCCAAGTAGTCCACCCAATAACGCAAACCAGATATCTAGTATAAAGTTCCGCGCTTGTCAACACGCTCCTCAAGGACATCCAGTTGATTCCGGGGTTAATTCTCAATATCAAAGGGTCCTTGATGGTGTAAAATGTGACAATGGGAGAGCGAAATCATGGGTGTTGTGCGACCACTAGCCAAGGTGAATTGCCTAAGGTTACTTGTAGCTTCTGTCCAATAACGGAAGGCTCCTTCGTCGAGATCGAATGTGCGATAACTTAACTTCCACAATAGACAGGCGTAACTTGTCCATATTCATCAGAATGAGCTGGCACTGGGGCATATGTTGGAGTGCTTTGTCCGCCCCCATGAAACTCTTCTGCGCGAAATGACGTTTGACCAGAAAAATCATTAGTGCAGATTGTTTCGGCCCTGATGTTCAACTGCAACCTGAAGACAGCTTTCAGCCTCGGCAGGGTTGTCCAGTTTGAGATATGTATTGCCCAAGTTACCTGCCAGATCACTTGCATCTTCAACGAAAGTCGGATCCTTGGCAGTTTTTTAAGGCTCTGAGATCTTTGAAGATTCTACAAGGATGCTGTGATGCCACCTTGATAACGTAAGATCTTGCCCATTATAAGGTGTTGATGGAAGAGAACAACGTGCTTCATTGCAGAGTGCGGCTGGGAAACCGGCCGCCACGGTACGAGTGAAGCCATTGCTTTGTCAAGTCGATCAAGCTGAATATGATTCAGAGCTTGTTGGATGATAGTGTGCCCATATACGGCATGTGCCCTTCTATTGGCCTGGTGAGGCAAGCCGTCCATTATGGCAGTGAAAGCAAGATCGGTTGCACTAGAGAGCCAATGGAGGAGACATTGTCTCTGAGTTAAGAGTTTTACTATAATTACCTAGAGATATCTATAATAAGGATGTAACTTTATCCTTCTTACAAATATAACTGTTATGGGCGGGCCCAGAACGAGCTAGTTGTGTACTAGATACTTGGTAGAATAGCTGAAGGATTTACTGATTGGATACAGAAGAGAAAAGGGCAGTCACTGTTATTCGCAGTTACAAAAGCTTGAAGCACATAATGAGGTGATTTACAGATGATATAATAAACAGGATGGGTATAGTAGATATGGGCTCAGATTGTCCACCTGCAGCATATCTAACAGCCACATTTCAACATCTCGTTGTCCGCTTGCTTATCATCTGGAAAACATTCCGTAAATTTCTCACAACCACCATAGTAACCGGCCTGGTGGTTTGCTTGTGCAAAGCGCTCATTAGCTAGGTCCAATTTGTCATATGACCAGCACCAGGTGGCCACGCCATCGTCGCAAGCGCGCCAGCACCGGTTATTGACCTCGTTGTAGCCGACACGTTCAGTCAGAAAAGGGCATGTTCCGTCACGTTTGTTAAGGGAGTTGGAATCAGCCGCCGCGGAGCTGGCGGGAGAGCTGGCGACAAGGAGTGCCTGCGAAAGGGCAAAGAGGATACTGATAGAAAGCTTCATTTTTACTATATATAGAATTAGTATAGAAGACTGGAATGGTTATAAGGTTGTCTTACTGATCTGATAAATCACGTTCAGGCTAAGTAGCAAAAGGCAAAGCACGACGGAGTGTTTACTCCGGAGATAGAGGAGGGTAGGGTAGAGTGGTCAACAAAAGTTACCCGAGCTGGACACCTGATTTGTTTTATACTGATTGTAGCCCAATTTCTGCCAACTTTTCTCAGGCGTCCCGTAATATCAAACCGGACTGCTGATCTATTTACCCCTGACGGTCCCCTACGCAAGCCACTTTTCTTTGTACCCCGAATATACCGCCCCAAATATACAATACGACGTTCCAGGGGCTTTTACAGGCACGCTGATCCACCTCTCTGCGTGCAAGGGCATATGCCTGGGCCCAGGGCGGGATCTGGACATGACTCGTTAGTCTTTAGGGTCATTCGGTCGGGCATAGGCCCCATGGACGATCGACATATGGGTGGAAAATAGCATGTTCAGCAACCGGGCAAAATGCAGGGACAGCCAATGCAGGGCTGATAGCCAAGACACTCTAGACTTTGGGGTTTCGGTTGACCCACCCTCGTATATTTCACTGACATCTGCAGGGGCCACCAGACGGGGTTGATCCGCGGGCTGCGGATTTGTTGTTACGTAGGCCGATCGTTTTTGGCCAAAGGGAAGGGCTCTACTTGCCTGCTCTGTTGCCTTATGATGTGGTCAAGGAACGTGTTATCTGGTCCGTGGATGTCGCCGTTGCGCAAACCTGGAGTACCATAGAAGATGGATTTCATACTGAAAACGGGCTTATAGACTAAAAGTTCGCGGCTATGATTGACGATTCCGCGGTGATGAAGGGCTAAGCTAAATGACAAACAACGGATCTTTTTTATTGAATAGTCAACCATGGACCTTTTGGACCCTGGCTAGGCGGAGTGGCAGGTACAAGGGGCGAGGGGCAGGCCCGTGGACCCAAAAAAAGCCAACGTTTTCAGGAGGCTCGGTAAATGGCAGCGCGTGAGTCATGCAACAGCATCCACTAAGAGTGCAGATCGCTCACAGAGGAAAGCCTCAAGCGACTGTGTAGCAGACTAGTTCGTGCCTAGGGTTTGGCCCGGAGAATGCCTTGGTTTATACCAGACACCGGGCACTCGGAGTTCATGAGCCTCCTACCGTTGTTAGTATCCTAAAAGACTTTCATGCAAACGACTCCTTTTGGGACGAAGACGAGCAAGAGAGAGAGAACGCCTCGTGATATTTTTGGAACTACCTCCATTGAGCAGCGTGCTGAGGTTGATCTCGTACTCTAATGCCCCCTGCAGGAGTGAAGAGCGGTATTGATTCCCTCGTATGTTCATATGTGCTTTGGGGGCCGATACTGCGAGTGCCAGATTGGGAGTGGTACGCCTTAAACCACTGTGGGCTAGGGCCCACTGGTGAGTCTTGATTGGCAATGAAACCCGACCCAGGGACATCTTAATCTTATCAGCCTTCCTGGACACATAGCTGAGGGCAATATCATGGTGCTAGTTGGGTTGTCGCTTGGGTTTGTATTATTACGATGATTTTGCAGTGAGACTAGTCCGACGCCGCCTGCTGTTGTGTATAAAGAGCGATTCACGGCCCATGGGCTGAAGATAAACCAAACCCAACTTTGT
Source organism: Aspergillus sydowii CBS 593.65 (assembly GCF_001890705.1). Classification (NCBI taxonomy): domain Eukaryota; kingdom Fungi; phylum Ascomycota; class Eurotiomycetes; order Eurotiales; family Aspergillaceae; genus Aspergillus; species Aspergillus sydowii. The sequence continues at coordinate 185,949 of NW_024467879.1, read as the reverse complement.
ACTATCTTTCATTGACATCCTTTCCGCTCTTTCAACTCTTACATTCTTTTCTTTTTTTTCCGTTGGAACAGCCTACCGCCGACAGCATGCGCCTTGCTCTTTGGGCGCCAGCCCTAGGTGAGTTCTTCCTGTCGTTGTTGTAACAGCTGTCACTGACACTGCTCTATAACAGCTGCTGTCGCTGCTGGTGATCCCAGCATTTTCTGGAGCTCTACTAGCGCGGCTGCGACTGCGACCATCAGTGCTTCCACTGCAACACCCACTCAAGACCTCTCGCGTACGTATCTGGGATAATACTTGTTGTTAAGGCCATAAGAACTAACCGCATGACCGCAGCCACGCAAGGATCGTTGGAATTTCTCTGCGATGTTGGGGGACGGTCAATTGAAAACTGGAACAAATACAATATGGGCGGCTTTATAAATGCATAGTGGGTAGCCCTGCTGGGAGTTCTTGCCATAAATCAATATCGTATAGTGTGGCTAACGCAGTTGGTGGAATCCTACAGCTCCTCGATGTGGTGCAGTGACACGACAAAATGTCCCTATGGCAGTTGGACAGGGCCCTGGCCCATGATATTTTCAACTCTGATGGAAAACACGGGGTCCTGGACCTGCACGGTGTAAGTGTGAACCGACATCTAAACTTCCTAGCTGACAGCTTGCTACAGAGACGAGTGCGACGCCTCGGTGAAGCGGCGTGACGCAGATTGTACGGACAACAAAGAGGCCAAAGTGCAATTTGCTTTGTATGCTGTACAAAATTTCCGCGACTGGATGGAGTCCCTAATCGATGCCATCGATGACTCGTGGAGTCATTATAACGGGATTCAGACCTACCTCGTCAACACATTCACCACGCATGATATCGACAACAGTAATGATGTAGCTGATGGGCTCTCGATCAGCTCTGGAGTTATGGGAATTGTCGGTACTCTTGCAGGCCCCTTTGGGCCTGCTGGGAAAGCTGTGTCAGAGATGGCTAGTATCGGGAGTGACGTGCTGGCACTGGCGGGTGACATAGCAGGCCTTGACACACCTAACCCGGCTGAGGTGTAAGTATACCCCGAATTAGATGGCCTTCCGTGCTAATACTGTATATAAAGGCTTCAAGAGGAGTTAGACACGAATGGCAACATGAGTGTCGTGATGGACGCAGCCTTCGGGAGAGCCAAATCGTATTATATGGACTTGCTTGGCCACGTCATCGAAGACTACCCTACCGACAACAGTGGAGGAAGTGACGGCGATCGTTACACCTCCGATCCCAGGGGTGCTCCGGCTGTGTTATACAGCGGAATGTACGCAGTAAACGTCCACTACAGAGAAAAAGAGAGGGCTCTTAATCTTGCCAGAACACTTACGGACACTATGGCTATTAATTATCTCTGGGGCACCGAAAAGGTCTATATTGCAAAGCTAACCAAGCCAGTTGGAGGTACTAGTCCATGTGACGCTTACCACACTTTCGAGGACCTTTGGGGAGCGTGTGACGAAAATACCTCCACGCTTTACCTCTATGTCCCGTGGGGGGACGTGCTGAAGAATGACAAATGGACTCCGGTCCCGGGTATTGAGACACTCGCAGGGTGGGAATATGACGCGGACTCGGATGATTCGGATTTCAGTACCACCGTTCATGTTGACTTATTCAGAATGGGTAAAGCTGCTGAATACAACCAGCAGACGAATGGCTACGGCAGCCCTGGGTCTGTCAACAGCATGTTGACATCCATGCAGTCTAAGGACGCGGGCCTTGAAAATGTCATGACGGTCAGCCTTCCAGTTTGCTATCTCGACAACATCATCGACCACTACTACGAGATGGACTCAGAGAACACGCTTGAGGTATGGTTTCTTTCCATGGAATATTGTCTTGTAACCACATGCTGACTGTTCCTCTAAAGACAGCTGTCAAGGATGCACTCCACCGTGGCTGTGGGTCAATTTCTAGGAATGTCAGAGACTGGCCGTATGAATATATCTTGAGTGACAGTGAGCCAGCTCAATACTACAACCAAAATCCATACACAGATGACGCCAAGGATTCCATCATATTATATGACTCGGGCTATGTCAAAATCCCAAGGGTCGATGATGACTGGAAATTGGTCTGGGATTAGCTGCCACTCGAATGGGGTGCCTGGACACGCTCCAGGTATGCTGTCGAGTGAAAGCGGTGGAATACGTGGAAAGAGTATCCTAACATGGCCCTGAATAAGGGTTGGAACTCTGGCACGCGTGCTTTTTTTTTTTTCATCTACTCAGTGCAATGGACTTATTCCACATCATACACTATGTTTCTCGTATACAGTTCTTGATTCAAATTCGTGCAGATACATAATATAGGAAATTCCCCTTATGCTTCCATTAGAATACTTACCTCAGTCCAGTAAACTTCGATATATTCGCTCTTATACGATGTATAACTACAATGTTTTAGAACCCTTTTAAATTGACAGTTTCTGCTGGCGCAATAAAGTGTTCGACGGCACCACGAAGTTGGAGTAGCATTAATTCAGTAGCCACAGGCCCTGGTGCCACTGTATGAACTGTACATCCATGCTGTCAGATAGGGTCTGCTGATTTATCATATGATAGTCCTAATCCCTAAACTTAGAGCTATGAGACCGCATGGTCTAGTTCACAGTTCTTGATCTTAGGACTAGGATCCCACCACGCAGAGGCCTATCATAAACATTATGGGCGGTCGCAAGCACCTAGCTTGCTCTTCGACAAGTCGATAGGCATCATCGTCATTGAAAGAAGTGTAACTTATTCCCCGAAAAACGGAAGATGCCACTGAGTCTAGTGGCATTTTTGTTACTATTGCACCGAGGGGATGATACCGCAGAATGTCAAAGAGAGCTGTAGGCAACAAACTAAGTTCGTTATAAATAGATGCATGAGTTGCCAAAGATATCCACAATCCGCATATGAACCTAATATCAATGGGAGTGGATATGCCGCAGCCTATGCTCTTTCTATCGGGATACGGAAAAGTAGATGCGAATCATAATGAGTCTGACTTATTAAATGCCCTTTTCCTAACACTTTTGCATTCACACGGCGGCTGTCTAGACAATCTTTCGTTTGTGCGATAACCAGTTAATGGGTTAGGATCCAAGAAGATCCACCTTGCGAGGGTTAAACCCTTGCTTCAATCCGACGAACCCGGAATCCTGAACCGGGCTAGTGTGTTTCTGACATAGAAGGCGCTATAGGGGCAGGTAATAGTGTATCTTACCACATGGGCGAGTAATCTACCCTCTGTTTGTGGATCCAGTTCCAAGTTTAGGAGTCTTGAAGCCCGTCAAAGTATAACCAAGCTCTGCGATTTTCCCTTAGCTCCACTGTAAGTTAAGTTAACTGCTATAATTTACTAAGCTTGTTGATTGGTAAGTGATCTCCGGCCAAGGGCTTAAAGTGGTGGGATATAGATTCCGCTGGTCGATGACACGATCCAGCTCGATCATCTCTCCGGCGGCTCGACAGTTTGCCCGGCACCTCGGAAACATTTCAGGAAATAGAACTGAACGAATATAAATTTATTATCTGTTTCGTCAAAGAAGTATCTCTGCTATTGTATATCAGTCTTTAGTCAACGCTTGCCTCTACTGCATTACGCTTACTACGATACCTTCGAAGTTGGTCACAGGGTCCGTTCGTCGTTTCAGATACTTAATATGGACCCGGCTAGTATATCACTCCCCCATTGCTGGTGTTGCCGTTGATATATGGAATCGGTGCCGTTTTTCAATAGGCAGTCCATTCAAATCCCAGCCATGATCCATGGTGCCATAAAAACTCAATGTGCTGAAGTTGTCGGTGACGGTTCGCAGTGTTGGGGCAATATTCACGTCGCTGATCTGGGGCGTCTGTAGGAACTCCTTCTTGTGACGTTTCTGATGGGTGAAGCCATACCCTCAGGTGGAAAAGAGATGTTTCACAGCCTCCGGTGAGCATAATTGAGTGGATATATATTATTGCAAACGATATCGCCACCGCTGCACATGCAATTGGTGTCGTCAAGTCAACCGGCTTCACAACCGTAACTCTGGATGAGGCTACAGATAACGGGATGAACGGGCACAAGGTATTCGCCGAAACGGTATTTGCCTGTAAGTAAGTCAGCGTCCGTTATTCAGTTTCGTCTGCTAATATTCTGTTGTTCATTGCGAGGACCAGACCAGAGCTGGCCACAGGATTCGGCTGGAAACCTGAAGTTGATGTACCGCATCTCCGCTTCGCCACTGAAGCAGACATGAGGGCTATTCTGGATCTCCAAGACTCCTAATTCAATAAATGTCCTTTTACCAAAATTAGATAGCGTAGTGGGGGTGGCCAGTCACCTACGTAATTTCTAAAAGGGGAATTATACTATGATACTAGATTACAGTAAAATCTCCATCTGAATGCGTTCCCGGAGTTAGGGCACCACTATGGGACACATCGGCTGCAGACTGCGGAAGACGCCTTGTGCGAGATTGTGGAAGACAGTGCTGCGGCAAAGTGAGCGCTCTAAATATTAAACTGGCAGGGGCTGGAAGAGCACCATGTCAATATATTCAGTAGATTAAGTAATATAGTTCTTCTAGGTGAACCCGCGATTGAGGACATGCTGAAAGGGATCCCGCATAGGATCCTTACCCTGTACTATGCCCTCTGGGAACACTATAGGGATATCCAGCAAGATCATCGCCAAGGGCTCGCGCCTGCAAGACATGGCACAAGGTCGTGAGCGGGAACACGTGTGACACCATTTAGAATTAGTATAGAATCATGGCAGCTAAATTTAACATATAAAATCTGCAGGTAGGGACTAATTGCCCGAATCTTAAGCTTAAGCAAATATTGTGGTCAGAATTATCACAGTCCCTTTTCTGGCTGCGAAGCCAGGATTCAAAATCCGAGCGCACGTACGAGAGCAGAACACTGAAGCGGCTCCGGTCGTCCATTATTGTTGTTTTGAAGCGAGGCCATATTATATCAAGCGAGCTGGCCAGCGGGTCCTGGTCCCCGAGGCTATTACGGGCATCTGCGCGCTGAGCAAGTAGAGCTGTTCTGATATGGTGATTGATTGTCTGCAGGACCATGGGGAATTCTCTGTCAGATAGAGGGGTGTATGTTGTGCGGTAAATAACGAAGCCCCAGGCTGATGTTGGGAAAGATTTTAGGTCGCTTGCGAGTCTGCGGACAGGCCCGCAAATTGCCATTGTAAACAACAGCGGAAGCAAAATAGAGAGTAAAAAGGTGGATGTGGGAGGAGGCATTTCTTATATACGGCTCCGCCCCGCCAAGCAACACTAGCAATTATTAGCCAAGGTTGCAGTCCAACTTAGAATCTAACCTACCGTATATCATCTTGCTTTACCGTATGGTAGTGTCTGCATCCTTTAGCTTGCGAGCGGCTTCCACCACCTGCTTCGCCACGGTCCCTGACCGCGCGCCTCAGTTCCTTTCCATCGCACTAATCCATCCGGAAACCCAGTTATGCGTATGGATGCCCATAGTGGTGAGATGGTTTTTGACCTAGTAGCTCCAAACCCTCTGTGCGTGATCGACGCTGTCGCCTTGGGCCACCCATGCAAGATTCACCCAGTCCAATTCCCTGCCCACATTGGTAAAGCCATTGGCAGTTGGATTGTTTAGGTAGGCAATGACCGCGAGGGCACTGAACGATGCAGTGGCCGCAATGTGAATATCTCGATAATGGACAGGTAGAACGAATGGAAACCAAATATCCCAATTGGTTGTAATGATCACTAGAAACTAAACTTCTGAAGAACGATGGTAAAGAGTTGTAGGACGAGGAACTAGCTACAGTAAAGATAGGAGGGATAGAACGGGGTCATGTGACCCGTTGACCGCTCCTTCCTACAGCACCGCGCACCTTATTGATAGCGGTTCCGTAGTCATTATCCTCAATAAGGGCGTCTCCATTATCTCGTTCACCACGGGGTTTTCCATCACCCAAGGCTTATCACAGTCAGCAATCATGTTAGGGGAAAGTGGACGGCGAGGTGGACATACTGATTTCTTGTATGGTAAAAATTATAAGAAATTTATGTATAGGGAGGTTTAATCTATCTTATTAATATATTTAGAAGATATTTTATGAATTTTGGCTCATAAAAATAGCTTTAGAATTAATAGTAATATTAAGAAATATTAACAAATTAATATATTCTAGCAAGAAATGTATTGAAGTAAGAAATCAGGGAATAATGTTATAGAAACCCGTCCACCCCGATTTTTGCACATGACAGATGCGTTCCCGGAGTTAGGGCACGATAGCAGGTAGCGGCTGCAGACTGCAGAAGATAACTTATGCGAGATTATGGAAGACAGCGCTGCGGTCAAGTAAGCACTCTAAATATTAACTAGCAGTGGCTGGAAGAGCGTCACGTCAATGTGTTCGGCGAATTTGGCAATGTAGTTCTTATAGGCGATACCGCGATTGAGCCCTGCTTTACGCCCGCTGGGACCACAATGTAGATATCCAGCAATATCACAGCCAAGGGCCTCGCGCAGGGCCGTTTCTGGAGCTGTCGTACTGGATTGGAACCAGGGTCGGGAAGCGAGGCTCCAACGCTGGATCGTCTTTCACGTTCATACGTTGAGTGTATGTTTGTTATCCATGTTGCTGGCTTTTAATGAGTCCTGTACTCCTGGTCGCAACTTACGACGGACCAACAGGGCCAACACGCTTTCAGAACCGACCCAAACCAAACCAACGGGCCGTTCATGCACGTCACTCACATAACAGTGTATCACGGCCAGCGGCTCCAGACCACCGAGGAGCAAGATGCGCAAAACAGAAACAGGAGACGGCCTCCTAATACCTGTGTCTATAATGGAGATCGGCAATGACACGACGATGGCACGTACGCAGGCAAAACGCGCGCCAGTACATTCCAGTGCTATAGGCACCAGAAATGGTGGCCTGACAACGTCGCAGATGTTACGCCTGAGCAGCACCACACGTACGCAGCGCCGCTGCAGTCCTGGGGGCGTAAGTTGCACGCGCAGGGATATTTGGGAAGACAGGGGTACCAGGTTCTGTATAACTATAACGGCAATCGGGCGCCAGACCAGACGAGGTACTACAGGTATGGAAACGGCATTGGAAGGAATTTCCTTGTTAAACGGAGGGCTTTTAATGGGAGGGAACAGATGAGTGTCAATTATCAAGACGATCTGACGCTGTGAGTTGAGGCCGTCACTTAGTATTTGGCAATGATATAGGGCTGTGGGTGCATATACTAATTCCACTTATACTTTGGAATACAAATATAGGCTCAAGCTCACCAATCTTTAGGTAAATTCGAATATTTTGTACATAAAATGTTACATTTCAATTGTAGAGAAGAGATCAATATCTGAAACACCAAGTTGTGTCTCTCATAAGTACCAAACCTCGAAGGATTTGTCTTGTCGGTCTAGTACCTACCTAGTCAAGCGGAGAATTCGGTGGCTTGGTTAGCATTCCAGTATATATTACGCTGATTCCCCCATTAAATTTCCAACTTTGATTTACCCTTCTCCCTTACCTGCTAAGTCCCATAATGTCCATATCAAAAACCACCACAATGGACACCGAAAGCACGGAACCCACAAGTCGCCGTAATTCAAATGGCATTCACGATTCTGACCATGAACGGCTATTCCCGTTTAGACCCAAAGAGCACGAAAGACCGCCGAGTTATATCATGTGCCACAGACGCTACTTCTTCAAACAAGGATGCAAGCTGAACCGCGCAATCCGCAAGAACGACCTCGATGGCGTCCGCATCGCGCTCGCAAATGGTGTTTCACCTGATTACCCAATCGACATGTGTCCCAGCCCAATTACACTATGTATACGCTACGAGAGGCTAGAGTTCATGGACCTCCTCTTTGAGCACGGGGTGCAATCTCCGCAGCCCTGTGTTGAGTTGAACGGGTTCGACGACGAACTGCTGGTAGCAGCGGGGAAGGGTAACCTGGAGATCTTGAAGGCGCTTGTTGCGTACCGGGAAGAAGAAAGAGGATATTTTGGTTTCACACCGGGATATATTGATGAAGCGGAGCCTATTCATGCAGCTGCTAGAGGGAATAAGACTGTCCCTGGGTGTATGGGGTGGCTTTTAGACCGTGGAGCCAGGATTAATGAAGAAACGCCGCATTGGCGCACCCCGTTGCACTTCGCGGTTGATCAAAGGCAGCCGAGAGTGGATGTTGTGCGGTTTTTGTTAGATAGGGGCGCTGATGTTGATCATGTCACCGAGTACGGGCAGACTGCTATCTATCTTGCGGCGAGAAGAGCGGCTGGGCGGGTTGTGAGGGAGTTGTTGAAGAGAGCGCCGAGATTGGACGAGAAGACGAGGACAGAGGAGATGGTCTTGCATGCTGCTGCAGCGAATTGTTCGTTAAGGACTGTGAAAATGCTTGTTGAAGCTGGTGCGGATGTATATGCGAGGGACAATAGAGGATGGAGTGTACTGCAGTTTGCGAGGGAGGCAGGGCAGACTGAGACCGCGCAGTGGATTACAGAGAATATTCCTTGGGGACCGTGTTAGATCAATGAAGTCAAAAGAGACTACGAACTGTGATAACACGAGCTGGACAGCGTCCGGGCTTTTTTGATACTGGCTGGATGACATTCAACTCAGCTTATTATCTAGCACTATGTCACAGAGGATTGACTGAATGGGATAGTCCTGGCTCTAGTTCGTGCCTGTTAGCGTAAATGGTTGCTATATCATTCTCGTTCACTCGAGCTCATCATTTTAGCACACTGCGGATCTGACTTGTGATTGGGATTGTGGGGATAATCCTCACGACCCCCACGGATATCCTCGAGGGTACGTCTAAACGAGGTCGCATATTCGTCCTTCCAGGCCACAACGCGATAAGCCGTCTCTTGTCCCAGACAGATTGACCTCCATGTTCCCGTCAAATGGAGATTGAGTTGGTGGGACGACATCGCCCACTAGTTATTCCCATCAGATGGCACGGGCCACGGGTGTCGGTCCATTCTCATTGGATTTTGGTCACAAAACAAGCATTCATAATTCCCTGCATCTGGTTCCTGATTTGGGGTACAGGGTCAGGGCTGAAACAAATATTGTCTACAAACAGTTTTTCTACGCATAATGATGATGTTTATTCTTCATGACAAATCTTGTGCCCACAACGTTAGGAATGTTGCCTGGGACGATGTCGAGCAGCGTACTCTGACGAGAACGACAGGATCGACGATCGTGTGGAGGACATAGCACCAGTATTTGCCTCGGTGTCATGCTCTTTTAGTCCAAAAAGCTTTCAAGTGCGGGGAAACAAGGGCATCGATATATAGCAGGACATCATCCCCATATCGTCTCTCAATTTTCTTGGACCCAGAACAATTATCACAGACCATGTATTCCCAGCGTTTTGCCCCGGTTCGTGCGTTGGCAGCCATCCTAACGGTGTTGATGCTGGTTCTCCCTGGAACTCTAGCTCGACCAACCCGACGGGCTTCCGACCCTAACTCTGATCCCTTCTATCAGCCTCCGTCAGGGTTCGAGTCTACCCTCCCAGGAACAATCCTCCGCCAGCGCCAAGTGGTAGCCTCGTTCTTCGGTCTGATTCCAGACCCAATCGAGGCACATCAACTGCTCTACCGCACGACTGCAATTAACGGCTCCGCAATCGCAACAGTCACAACTGTTTTCAAGCCACTCATTCCCAAAAAGGATCGGTTTATTTCCCTCCACACCGCGTACGATAGCTCCTCTGTTAGCTGCAACCCAAGTTACCAGTACCAGCTTGGCGCGCCGCAGACGGACCTGATTTCCTCGGCGGAGTTCCTGGTTATCCAGCTTTATCTCTTGCAGGGGTATATCGTGGCTTCACCGGATTATGAAGGCCCAGATGCAGCATTTAGCCCGGGTCATCTTGAGGGTATGGGAGTATTGGATGGGATGCGCGCTGTCCAGAACTTTGCCGATAAGCTCGGCATGTCCACCGACAAGCCTGCGATTGTGGGGACGGGATACTCTGGTGGAGCAATTGCAACAGGGTGGGCGGCTAGTTTGCATCCAAGCTACGCGCCCGAGTTGAATATCAAGGGTTGGGTTGCTGGGGGCACGCCGGCTAATCTCACTGGAACCCTTCTCTTCATAGATGACACCATAAGCAGCGGATTCATTCCAGCGGCTATAGATGGGTTGTCGAAGCCGAGTGCGTACGGCGCGGAGCTAATGCCCATTATCAATTCAATCATCACAGAAAAGGGTCAAGCGATACTGGACTATGCGAATGAACACTGCGCAATAGCGGACCTGATTAACTTCTCTGGAGAGTCAATCTTCTCGACCGATATTCAATCTCTCGGCCACGGTCTGCTCACCCAGCCAACAATTCAGTCCATTCTGCAAAAGAATATTATGGGACTGAACAAAAACGAGACTCCCGCAGCCCCTGTTTTCGTGTATCACGCTTCCCAGGATGAAATCGTCCCGTATAGCGATGCGAGCACGATGGTAGATTCATGGTGTAGTAACGGAGCCGATGTCAAGTTCACGACCTATGCAAATGGCGGACATGTGACCACAGAAATCGTGGCTCTACCTGATGCTGTGACGTTTGTTGAGAACGCCTTTTCGGGGACTGTTGCTAAGGGATGCTCTTCGAACTCGGAGCTGACCTCTCTCCTCAACCCTATAGCACTGGGTGTCGAGCTAGAGCCCATCCTTACTCAGTTGGCTTCTGTGCTAACAATGGCTGGCACCAAAGATTCTAATATCAAGGAGAACATTACTGTGCTGTCGAAGACGGTTTCGTGAGGACATGTACACAAGCCTGAGGTACAGATATGCAGCATGTAAATTTTATAATAACAGGACCTTACTACTACTGCTTTACTATACCAGGAGGCATCGGGCAAGATACAGATATATAGCTTCAAGAATTTATGGTCTCGTAAGATATTTAACCAGGAAGTGAAAAATAAGGCATGACAGTAATAGAGCTCTTTAATACTTAATAATTATAGCTCTCGTATTACAGTACTAAGGAGTTTATTCTATATTACTTTGTCAACAAGACATATCTGCTAATATATTCTCTATACTCTATGTTTTCTCTGCACCTACTTGCTATTAAACAGATGCCCACTGCCAGCCTTTTCCCCGTGGATATTTGGATTCCAATCTGATCGCAGTTACTCGATCAGTCTTGCGCAGGGTCTCCGCTTATTGCCGCAGGACGGTTTAGTTTATGGTAGCCAGATCACTATCAATGGAACACAGCCGATCCCTTACTCCAGGTTACTTTGTGCTATGGTGAGTGGGGAGATCGGAGCTTGGCTTGGAGGAGATACGCGGATTGTATGAATATGAGTGGCTGGCTTACGCCAAGTAGAAACGCAGCGAGGAGGCCAAGAAATAAGATGAGGGGGGTCAATTTGGAGAATGCTGGAACTCCAATGCAACGGTAGGTGGGCTGGAGTACAAAATGGAGAAAAGATCTGCTGTGGTTTTTTGCGCTCTCTCTTCTCCCACATCCCTGCCTGTCTTGCATGAAGAGGGTCCGCAGAAATGGTTCCAATTCACGTCAAGGTGGGAGCAATTGCCTCCACGGGTCTCTTTCTCGGCCTTGCCTCTATGGCAAGCGCTGTTACGTATGGATACAACCATGTTCCTGTCACGAAGGACTCCGAAACCGTTGCTGGTGCTTTCGCGAACGTCGATGATATTCAGCTCTTGTCTCCGGCTTTCCTGACACCCGATGACCGACTGCCTGGATTCACCAATGGCACTCAGGGGCCGTCTTCTCAAGACGATTTGGGTGGGTCTAGCATTGAGAATGTGCGCTGGGTCATTGAAACTGACTGAGAAACGATTAGAGGAATTCCTTGAGCAACTAGCCGAACGCAACAACTACATGACCTATGGCACCGCCAACTTCACCTCGCAAGAGCACCGCTCGTTCCCTTACATCCGCCTCTCCGCCAGTCACAGCAGCTCCGGCCACCGCGGCGACTCGGCAGGTAAGGTGCGCGTGTGGATCCAGGGTGCTGTGCATGGCAATGAGCCGGCCGGCGACGAGACCACACAAGCCCTCCTGGGCAAATTCGACGACGACCCCGAGTGGACTGCCTCAATTCTCGACAAACTGGAGCTCGTCATTCTACCGCGGTATAATCCCGACGGTGTTTTCTACTTCCAGCGCACTCTCGCGACCAACCTCGACCCTAACCGCGACCATATCAAGCTTGCTAGCCAGCAGACGCGTGATATCAAGCAGCTCATGAACACCTTCAACCCGCATGTTATCGTTGACATGCACGAGTACTCTGCCAGCAGGCCTTATGGCGGGGGTAAGTACGTCCACGGTTCGGACGGTCTGTTCTCGGCAGCGAAAAACCTCAATATCAACAAGGAGATCCGCAAGCTCTCCGAGAAGCTCTTCGCCAGGAACATTGCCGACGATATGAAAGCCGCTGGTCTCCGCGCCGAGCCGTACGTGACCGGCACTTCTGTATCTAATTCCTCAATCGTCGCCGACTTCGCCGAGGCCGGCACGGACGGCAAGATTGGTCGCAATGCGATGGGCCTGACCCAGGCTATCGTCTTCCTTCTGGAGATGCGCGGCATTGGGATTGCCGATCAAGAGTTCCAGCGTCGCACTGCTGCCGGTCTCACCATGCTGGGTAGTATCGTTCAGACTGCTGCCGATAATGCCCAGAAGGTCTTCACGACCGTAGAGGACGGCATTGAGCGATTCATCGAATCGGCCGACGATATCGTCGTCACGGACTACAGTGAAACGAAGATTCGTCCCTTCACGATGGTCGACAGGGAGAATGGTAGTGTCGTCCATCCGTCCGTCCGCTTCGCATCCACGACCCCCTCCTTCGCTAATCTCACTCGCTCCCGTCCGGAGGCCTATCTGATCCCCGTGGCCTGGGTCGAACTCGCCGAGCGCCTTCGAATCGCTGGTTGTGAGGTCGAAACGCTGGATAAGCCATTTGAGGGGCCCGTCGAAGCGCTGACTATCACGTCCGCCGAAATCGATGCCGCCTACTACGAAGGCGTGATTCGCGTGACGGCGACGACGGAGAGCAGTGAGCGCGAGCTTCGTCTGCCAAAGGGTAGCTTCCGCGTAAGCACGAGACAAAGGAATGCCGCGCTGGCGATGGTGGCGCTGGAGCCGGAGAATATTGACTCATACGTTTCATTCAATATTGTGCCGGTGGAGGAGGGAGATGAGTACCCCATCTTTAGGATCATGTCTTAGAAATAGATATTTATACCCACTCAAGGGAACATATCTTGCAACCCTTGGCGGCGCCGGCTTTTATTCACCGTTATCTTGAAGGTATGCTGATCTTCCGTGGTGTACCTTATATATTATAGATCCGGAAGAATATTCAGGAAATTCACAAAACCTATGTAGCCAAGATGCTCGGTAGAACGTTACCATGCGATAATGATTAACTGTGAACAGGTTCTTCTACTTGTTTTACTGCTACTATACTATGATTGTTGGCATACTAGCCATTTCTAATATTCATAGCCGTGCTGCGCAAGGCATTATTATTTATACGGTAAATTTATTTTCTTTTTTCCTTGCAGGATGTCCCTCTGCCTGACATTTAGCTTAACCTGCCATATATCAATCCATTTTCAGGTTAATGGGCCATTCTTACCACAAGCAGTTGGCGTCGCCGTACAATCAACCTGACGTTTGCTTCTATAAGTGCCCAACATAGCGCGAGTTCTCGCACTCCTGCCCAGCACTGCACCACAGCCCCAAACAGCGGCGGCAAATAAGACCCAACGCATGTCCTGTAGCTGCCGAGTCCTTCCTTGACGGATGGCGGCTGCTATTACCGATAAATCGCAAGGAGATCATATCCAAGTCAGCAGGCACACGGCCCCACCAGCATGTAAGCCACCTCTGCGCCGTGATATGGAGCCTTTATAACCGGCAATCGCGCTCCAGAGCGACAATCGCCATCCACCGGCGATTTTCCTACCGTAAGTTCAACCCTATGGAAGATGTCTCCAGCTGTGCCCGGGACGCCCCATCAGATACCCCGGTATTAGACAATATGAATATTCACACTGTACGCATTCCTCGGTCTGCCGAGGCCCAGGTCCATCATACCCAATTCATTACATGCATGATCAGCGGCGGAACACTGGCACTGCAATCGGCGTGCAAATTCCTGCTCCAGAAAATGGACCACCTGGCGATTGCAAGGGGCCGAATTCGGATGGCTATCGGGTGTCTTAAGGCCATTGGTGAGATGTGGCCGAAGGCCGCCAGGAATGTGTGCGAGATCCAGATCATTGCACGCCGTGTGCTGGACCTTGTGACCAGGACGGTGAGCAGCGAAGTACCAAGTCTGTCGGATGGTGAAGAACGTGGCGGTTCTGCCCCGGATGTCGACGCCCTCGTCAATGACACTGAGATCTCCCCTTCGTTTGAATCAATCGACAGTCTCGGAACAGCGACCTGGATCTGGACATTTCGTGGGGATTTCACAATGGAATCGGATTTTGAGTCTGCCAGCTCAACTAAGAAAGGTATATTTTTCTTCTCTAGTCCTCAAAGATGTTTTTTGGATACTTGCTTAAACTACTAGACGTCTATGAAACTCCGTCTTCACTTCGATGTTCTTGATAGATATCCCAGCAGCACTGAGAATCCAGAAAGAGCCTTCAAAGCCAGCGCTCACACGCGGGGCAATGAGTTGCCTCGGCGCCATGGACATCCCTGCACCTGCGGCACTCAAGTTTTCGAATATGCCTCCCTGAAGGAAGAAATGATCATCGACAGCCTAGGACATCTGCGACAGTGCTGCAGGGAAGTAGGACACAGCAGCATGTCAGGGCAGATGCAGTGGTTAGCCAGACTTGTCGGTGCGGCGGAATCTGTTGACATTGCGCAATCAGTGAGGTTTCCACAGTCAGCAGCCCGGCTAGTAGATTGGTGGCCCTGGCAATATAGATGAGATAGGTTATATTGGCGCGGTGCGGCCTCTGACTTTGTCGGCTGTCGCAGTTATAGCTATTTCCCTCCCTGACGGATTACTGCTCGAGATATGAAGGGACTCATTTGAATAATTGGGAATTGAATTATGAGGTCTCATCTGATCAAAACAGTTGTGGATAGGTGGATGGTATATACACTGCGAGAAGATGTCAAGCAGATGGAAGTGATACAGATTAGGGCAACTCCCAATGGCACGTGCAAGGAGATGAGGAGCAGCAAAATGCACGAAAACCGGCAAGTCGCCTGATCAGGGTGGAATTACGGAAATTTGGAAGTGCGATAGGTTAACAATATGCTCACACTATGAGGGTTATCTCACGGTCTTTCGTTCTTCTCATCGGGCGTCCAGCCTGTTTCTGTCGTGCCTTGTGCGCTTCAGCCCACTGCTCCAGGAACGTCTCCTGTAGCCGACAATCACGGCATTCATCCGTGTAGACGCCTCTGTCTCCCGCCGCAAGACTGAACCTCCCACAAGAATAGCAGACGACATGTTGTTCTCCCAAGATGACGACGTGACAGCCTCGAGTATAGCGCGACGTTCCAGGAAGAAGAGGATTTGGGTTTGGGCTTGTGCCGCATTCCACGCAAAATCGTTTCCCTGCTTCCGCGCCCGCTTTCGCTTTCTTCCTCTTGACCATGTTGTCTGCGAACTTTGCCCTTGGGCGTAGCCGCATGCAGTCTCGGCATGTGTATAGGTCTTTGGTCAGGCCGAAATCCGAGACTTCGACTTGCAAGAGCTGCTGGATGCAAAGTGGGGGGATGAGTTCGCGGAAGGATTGGCTTACTGCGCGCAGGTGGAGATGATCAGGGGGGTCGAGGTAGTCGATAATGACCTCGTGAGTTTCTCGCGGAAGGCTGAAAATGGTGCATTTAGCCATTTCCACAAGCTCCAGTCGGGCGTTCTCAAAGGGAACAGACTTGGACACAGGACCTGCTGCGGACACTGGAGAACTCGAGGCAGAACAGGAAGTCAGCAGAAAGTGCGGGGACGCACGATCACGTAAGAACAGCGTCTGTTGCTATTCGACTAATCGAAACAGGGTTATGGGAGAAGAATGCTCTAAAAAGCTAGGAAGCTCCTCCATGACCTAGACTGCTGAAAAGTATCTTATCTAAAGAACAACAATATCTACTACATCTAGCCAAACATGTCTATTGAATAAGAATACTGGAACTCTCGGGTACATACAAAATAGCCCTTCTATATACGCAATTCAATATATATTCTGTACAGTGCCCAGAAATTATACCTGAAAATATACTACAGAAGCTAGAAAGATTTTACCACCATCGCTCAAGGTTTGGCCTTTTGTGAATGTGCTTCTCAATACCCGAAAGCACGCGACCAAGCAACCTTTCAAAACTTAAAAATAGCCAAAATCTCGCCAATACCCGAGAAACTGAAACCTAATAAGAGAATCCACGTTGGTCGGCCTCGGAACAGTGCAGATCGAATCATGACAGCAACTTAGGGTCCACTGTCAACAAGCTGGAGCAGGTTCCACGTAATGCCAAGTCTCTAGATTGTCGTTGCCTTGTGGAATATAAATATAAGGGCATCGGGCAGCATGCCTTGATCTTCAGGTCAACATTTCACACCGTGTATCTCGACAAAATGAACTGCCCATCGCGAACTGACCACACCCTGCTGCACGATGACTGGAATCAGAACCCACCCACTCTTGCCCCTGACTTGACGACCCGCCAAGATCTGAATGGTATCTCAAATGCACGCGAGAAAAAGGACAAAGAGAGCGAAAAAGCATCATGGCAAGAATATCATTGGAATAATCCGCAGAAGGAACCGATTCCCAGAAAGGTCCCCAATGGGGGGTGCGAGGCGTCTTTAGGTATGAACAGCCACTTATCTATCAGTCAATACTTACACAATTGAACAGGACGCCTCGCTCCCCAAAACATCAAAACCGATATTTCATTTTGGCAAAAAATGAAAGACTTGGCTCTATGGCTGCTCTCGGTGCTCTGTGTTTCAGCACTGATCTCCTATGACAGTTTGAGAAAATATTTGTCTCAGACGCCGCCACCTGTCACCCTGGTTGATCAGGACTATCCCGAGCCAGTTAAACGATCAAGCTGTGCATCTGGTGGTGTCCGCAGTGATTCCTATGACCTAAGTCTGCATGTCGCTGCCTTGTTCATTATCCTGGGAACATCAGCAATTGCATGTGCATTCCCTTTGCTCGCAACTAGGTTCACACGCCTGCGTATCCCCGGCTCATTTCTCTTTTTTGTCCGACACTTCGGAACTGGTGTGCTGATTGCCACGGCATTTGTTCATCTTCTTCCGACCGCTTTCGAGTCACTGAACAATCCGTGTCTGTCCAGCTTTTGGACAAGTGACTACCCAGCTATGCCGGGCGCTATCGCATTGGCTGGTGTGTTCTTCATCACCGTGATCGAAATGGTATTCAGTCCAGGCCAAAGTATCTGTCATGGTGGGAACAATCCGTCCCTCCAGCGACACTCCTCGCCGCGTATTGATGAAGAACGCGCGGGGACGCAGATTGACCGGCCTGACTTGTCTGCCGATGGTGGAGCACAAAGCTCGCAATTGCCTGGATCAGACCTCCGGCCTCATCTTCGGGATATGGGGTCCTTGGTTGGAAGGTCTTCTAGTATCAGCAGGACCATTAACAATATGAGTGATGGCAATGAAAACATGGTCCGAGTTGCATCTGCGCCTGAGATGCAAACCCACCAGGAGAAGGGAAACGGGACAAACCAACCAGATCTGGGGGACCACGACTCTCATTTCGAGCTACCTCCAGATCAAAAGCAAAAGAAAGAAAAGATGCAGGTTTATCTGCTTGAAATGGGTATTCTGTTTCACAGTGTTTTTATCGGCATGTCGCTCAGTGTATCCATTGGAAAGGAGTTTGTGGTCCTGTTGATTGCTATTGTTTTCCATCGTAAGTTTACACTGTTTCTCTCCCGTTGCCTGCTATAGACATTTTGACCGAATCGTCCCCAGAAACATTTGAAGGACTTGCTCTCGGTTCCCGCATTGCCGCACTGCCCTGGTCAGAAAGGCAACTTCAGCCCTGGTTCATGTCATTGGCATATGGCTGCACGTACGTGCACGATCTCTACTCTCGTGGATTTGACATACTGATCTATATACAGTACTCCGATCGGCCAAGCTATTGGACTCGCAACTCATACCCTCTACAGTCCCGATTCAGAAGTAGGTCTGCTAGTGGTTGGTATCATGAATGCCATTTCCGCCGGGCTTTTGGTATTCGCGTCCCTCGTAGAGTTGATGTCCGAGGACTTCCTCAGCGACGAGAGCTGGCGCATCCTTCGTGGAAGAAAGAGAGTGTGTGCCTGCCTTCTCGTGTTCTTTGGAGCCTTCTGCATGTCCATTGTCGGGGCGTGGGCTTAATCTCACTAGAACTCTTACAGTAGAAGGATGCTTCCCTGAATACGTGGAGTAGTAGGTAGAACCCAGCCATTGCTCCTCCACACAGAGGGCACGGGTACCAGCAACTGTGTGTCGCTTATGAGAGCGGAAATTAGAACTATAAAAAGCTTGCCCACGAAAGGCGCTGTATCAAATAATCTAGCCGCACAGTGTCAGTTTTTTGGGCCGCTGATTTGAGATCCTTTCGTGAACTAGATCAGGGAGTAATTACAACCCGCGGCCGAATTGGTAACCAGCGCTGTTTAGCATTTTCCCCTTCTACAAACATCTGCCACAGGAACAAGCAAGATCCTCCAAATTATATTGGTTAATTCTACTCAGTTGTCAGGGAGTCTGCTCTGTCCAATGGCGGTCGAATTCTTGGGTTTGATAACCGAGAAATTTATTTGACAAAGGTGCCCTGTAGACATAGCCACGCTTGTTTACCTTGATCTACTGGCGGCAAGCAGAACTCTCATAACTTAACAACCCTGTCATTGGAGGATTCAAACCACTGGCTGTCTCCAACCTATATGAAACGAAGCTCTATACCGGAAGTGGTGACGATAAGGAGCTACCGACTGAACTGGCGCAAACATCAACCTGCACCGAGCCATTCGGCGAGCTGGTACTTTCGCCGAGAGCCTATCCAAATGATGTCATTCCATAGTAAATAGAGCTCGAATTTACGATTCTCCCAACGGGTTGTTCGTTAAGCCAGGTCTTCCATCCATGTTACCGAGTAGGCAATTACGAAACAGTAGATTGTCAAAAGAACCCAGAGATCCAAATCCCTGCATCATGCACACGTCTGCGCCCCGAGTCTTAACCTGCAGGAGCTAAATCTGATTGCGTGATTGGCTATAACAACTAATTAATTGCGATTCTTGCGCCGGGCCATCCGTTCTCCGGTCCAGGCCCCCGGTTTCTTATCCTGGCGGTTATTTGATGTTATCAATCAATAAAGCTTCATACGCGTTTATAGTAAGGCGTCAAGGGGATTGACTGATTCTTTTGCTGGCCCTTTGCTCTTCAAGAAAGAGTACAGATGTTGGCGGATGTGTCAAGTTTGTGAGGTTGGTTGACTTTGTTTCTGCTTGCAGCAGAACTTTGTGCGTATGATGAACTGTTAAGAGGAGGATTTGGGACTGTATTTATATTCTGTTTGAGGCCTTGGATCGGCGATGATGGTGTCGAGGGTGAGTTCATGAGGGGGGAGGGGAGTTTCTTGGGCTTCGTACGGATAATGGATGCTCCTCCATGTCTATGCTCAGCTACTTCGAAGGAATGCTGACGTGTATTATGCAGTGAATATATTATTGTTAACAGTCTCCCTATAGCAGGGCTGTTTGTCCTGGTCCCATAGAACCATTATATAACCGGCTGGCCCGGGTTGACGATTCTTTAGACTACATATAACATATTCTACAAGGTGAATGTTTAGGTATAGCCCTCCCAGCTCCAAACCCATTAAAGAAATAAAACCCCCATAGTGCTTGACTGCTCGAGCTAAGAGAAGAAACCTAAGGTATCGTACAGGAAGAAATAGACCAAGGTAAAATATTACAATAAATAAAGCTTAATAACGCTGTATCCGCAGTAGGAATAGCTTTAGATTTCTTTATTCCTTGTTTACTAGCAGGGATAAGGTGCTGTAATCTCTATTATGGATATACTCAGTACCCTTATTTTTAGCACGCTTCTAGGCCTTGCCCTCGCATCCACCGTGAATAACCCTAAAGTGCATGGCTAATAACAAGTTGTAGGCAGCCTTAGAGAGGTAGTAAAACCTCTGTCAAATTTACTAGTAATATCCACAGCTTCGCCAAAATACATAGTTGTCGACTTTGATGATGCCATTAAAGACAAAACGAACTCAAAACTCCAGTTCCAGGCAATCGTCCGAGCCGACGGTATCGCTGGCGATCTCCTCGTAGTCTTTCTCCAGAGCAGCTAGGTTCTCGCGAGCCTCGGAAAACTCGCCCTCCTCCATACCCTCACCCACGTACCAATGAACGAAAGCACGCTTGGAGTACATGAGGTCGAATTTGTGGCCAAGGCGATTCCACGCCTCGGAGATGGCAGTCGAGTTGGAAAGCATAGTGACCGAACGGTCGACAGAAGCAAGCTCGCCGTCGGGTATACATATGGGTTTCTGGTTATTAATACCGAGTTTAAAGCCGGTTGGGCACCACTCAACCAGGTTAAAAGAGGCCTTGGCCTTGATATGGGCAACAGTCTGGGCGCAGTCATGAGGCACCACGTCACCCTGGTACAAAAGAGCCACAGCCATATACTTGCCATTGCGAGGATCGCAGACGACCATCTGATTTTGAGGTTCGAAACCTGCCCGACAGTTAGAATGATGGAGCAGTTGGGAGAAAATACAAGAAGATATATACACTGCAAAGTGAGATCCTTGACATTGAAGCTCTCGTGAGCACTGCAGCTGCTGGAGATGACCGGAGCATAGGAGACAAGGGGGTAGTGAATACGTGGGAACGGCACGAGATTAGTCTGGAATTCGTTCAAGTCAACGTTAAGGGCGCCATTGAAACGCAAGCTAGTGGTAAGAGAGCTAACAACTCGGGCGATGAGACGGTTGAGGTTATCATAACCAGGGCGGGGGATGTCAAGCTTGCGCTTACAGATATCGTAGACAGCCTCATTATCAATGAGGAAAGTGCAGTCAGAGTTCTCAATAGTACTTTGTGTGGACAGAACAGCATTATAGGGTTCCACCACGGCAGTGGATACACGAGGAGACGGGTAGACCGCGAACTCCAGCTTCGACTTCTTGCCATACTCTGCAAAAAGATGCTCAAGCAAAAGTGCGCCGAAACCAGAGCCGGTACCTCCGCCAAAGGAGTGGAATATCAAGAAACCCTGAAGAGAAGAGCAGTTATCTTTGAGAAAATTAGCCTACAAACCAGGACTCAAAGGAGGGTCCCTTTTACACACCGGCGACACGACGGATGCGGTCAACAACGCTTTCAATGAGCATCTTGCCGACAGTATAATGACCACGGGCATCTATAACGCATTAGCTTAACTTATCACGCGGCTCTCAAATATCCAGGGGCCAGACAGTTATTGGCGGCATCCTCCTTCCCGCTTATCAGCTGATCGGGATGGAACAGATGACGGTAGGCACCAGTGCGTATCTCATCGATAGGCTATGTCACCATAAACTTATCAGCCCACATGCCATTTCGGGTTTGTATCCGCCCGTTTACATACCGAAGGATCAAGGTCGACAAAGATGGAGCGAGGGACGTATTTGCCATTGCCGGTTTCGGTGAAAACTGTCTCGTAAGAGCCGTTCTGGTGGGTTGCGGTGTCTATATCGGGATTTATATGGCCATCGGCCTTGAGGCCATGTTCGAGTAGATAACTATATAATAATCGACTGGTTAACCATTGCCCAAAGGATCACGAAGCAGTAAAGGCTTACAGTTCCCAGGCCGCGTTACCCAACTGTGTACCAGCTTGGCCGAGGTGAAGATGACAGATCTAATCATGCAACACGTCAATGTCCATAATGTCCATCATTTGAAGGTATGGCTTGGTCTTCAATACTATTGAGCGTCACACCACGAGACCGGGCTCAGGCATGGGCCACGGTATGAATGAGGGTAGAACCACCAATATGGCCAACATTGAACGGAATTAGGACAGCACGTACTTCGCCGCGCATGGTGAATAG
This sequence comes from Aspergillus sydowii CBS 593.65, assembly GCF_001890705.1. NCBI lineage: Eukaryota > Fungi > Ascomycota > Eurotiomycetes > Eurotiales > Aspergillaceae > Aspergillus > Aspergillus sydowii. The sequence goes on along the minus strand of NW_024467879.1, from coordinate 163,793 downwards.
ACCAAAGATCGCAAGATATGTTACACACAGGTAGACAGATGTGGCACGGGAGGAAGTGGAAGTTGACCTTGGGAAAGCCGAGTCCACGGCAGGGAAAAGCGGGCAGAATTACGGTACCGTTGATGATCACCTGACGCCCGGTCCCACCTGGCGCCCCAATTTTTTTTTGTTTTTGTCAGAGAAAGTGGACGCTATCAGCCAATGATTCTGCCTTGCTAATGTCTAATTATATTATAGTAGAACTATAGGATAATCTGAACTAGTTATCAGGTAATATAATACTATCATCGCCATCGAGCCTTACCGGAGCCACGTTCCGAGGCGCTTCAAAACAGTACCGTCCATTGGTATACTTGCCGGGATTAATAGTGAGCGAGACGGTTGCAGCCGAAGGAGGCAGTGTCGGTGGCGATTGTCTTATCTGAATCTTGATCAGATACCCAAATATCAAATAAGAGGTATTTATAGTCTTATTTATTCTCTATCTATCTCTGCTACAGCAGGGGTTTGTATGATTATATTATTCTATATACTGGGGCTGTCCGCTTTTATTTACTGTAATATTAGACTTGCCACTAAATCTAGGATTCTGTCGTAACTGCGTGTATCGAGCCTCTAAAGGGTAAGTAATTAAAACTATAAGTCTATAGTACTAATATAATAACTCTGAAGGGCTTATAGAGACGTGATACACGGTTAGGAGAAGGTAGATGTATATTCTATAGAATTAATCACTAGTTCCCCTGGCGGAGAATCAGCGGCGCATAACACATAATAAGCCGGTTCTACTAGCATTAGCATCGAGTTATTCTTCCAAGAAGTATTGCCAATCCAATGCTCACCAAATTGTTGAGATTGTGGGGAAGGTCCCTCAGGGCCACAGAGAGTGAAGAGGGCGTCCCCAGTTCCTCACATGCTTGCCTTCTTTCTCCCCGCACACAGCTGTGTTTAAGGGGTTCGGCACTCTGAGGTAGTGTTACACTACATATAATACTTAAGAAAGTGTATAATGTTGGATTCTAGATGCAAGGGAGTGTAACAGTACCATTTCCTCATACATAACTGTTGTATTCACATTCTAAACTACATTTGTATTCTAAGATTAACATAACAGAACTGGTGCAAGAATATACAGAGTTGCAACTACGGATTTCTTCTCTTCTTTTTGTGTTTGCTCCCCGAATTATGGAAAGTGTACTACAAAGCCAAAGATGATCGCTTGTCGCATAGAATGTGGAAATCACAAATCAGGTATGCAAAGGAAGTATGTATGCAAGCGAGTATGTATGCAACGGGGTTTATGAGATAGTTACATAGCTATACCTGCAGTCAGGCGGGATTTTACTGAGCAGACGACTATAAGATTCGTCAAAACCCCGACCTGTTAGACATCCAGATTTTCTACCTGTCTACAGTTAAGTCTAACCGTATCTATAGTCAATACAATATACCCATGTGTCTTGGAATATCTAGCAAGCGCCTCTCGTAATCAAGATTTACACGCTACCTTCGTAATTTTGGTTACACTGTTTTTTCTCCTTGTTTTGGTTACCAATATTTTTAGGCGCAAGAGTGTACTATCGTATACTACGCAAAATGCAGACCAGAGAGTGTACAAGGGATAGCCATCTTTTGAATGTTCTTGTGGATTTAGAATGATCGTGATGATCGAGTGCCGGAATTTATGCGACGATGATCAGCCAGCCACTTCAAATATTGCTCACCCAGCTGCATACATTCCAGCCCTTACAGCAGTGTGGACTTACAGATCTTCAATCATAAATAGGCTGATCAACGAGGGTCGCAGAGCTGTAAGGGGCTGTCTCGCACAGCTTGTGCTATTATATGGGGGCATGCGTCCTGGTAGACCATATCTGCCTCCTGCCTCGTAGCTCGAGACTTGACATGCCATCCCTTCTAAGTTCGATAATGTAGGGTATGAAGCGCGGGGTGTTCTAACTCCAAAGAGTCTATAGGTGGACATGATCTGGAGACGGTACTTGATCCAACTATGCATCTGTTGTGGTGTTTTTAATGTTGTGCAACACGAAAAGCCTGTACAGTCGTGCATATTTTCATCTCTATCTTTCCTCGCCTATATTTTACATAGTATCCATTTTGGGACATGAGATAGTTGTAGCTAAAACAGGAAGAAAGAAGAAAAAAACATTAGAAACCAGTATACAAGTGTATATAGTTAGAGTAGATATTATCCTTTTTACTGGTCGAACTCCCATTGCATCAATTCGCACCTAACGCCCTAATAACTAGTATTTCAGCCTTCGTATCTAATAACATCCTCAAAAAAATGGGGCGTAGACTCAGCGAGATTGATAAAGTAGCGAATGGTCGAATCTTTCCCACGTATACTGCCCAGTATCCACTAATTTCTGCCCGGGTCTCCTTGTTAGCCGGATCGAGGCGAAGTGTTTCTTTTTCTGTTCTTAACTACATCAAGCCGAGACGTGCACTATGCCGCCTCTATCCTCTGTATAATAACTGCAGTTGCCGCACCGCCGCCGTTACAGACCGCTGCAACGCCGTATTCGCCCGCTTGTAGCTGATGAGCCAAGGTGGTGAGAATTCTCGACCCAGAACTCCCGAGTGCATGACCCAGAGATATCGCACCCCCAAGGGGATTAATATTTGCAGTCTCAATGCCGAGTATCTGAAGGCGTATTAGCAGAAGTCATATCCGATGTCCGAAGAGTTCACCGAACCTGTGCATTGGCTTTGATAACTGCTGCGAAGGCTTCATTCAGTTCCCACACTGCGACATCTTCCTTCCGGATTCCTGCCCGGGCTAAAGCACGCTGTATAGCCTTTGCTGGAGCAATAGGAAAATCAACAGGATCCACCGCGGCATCAGCTGAAGCAACAATTCGGGAGAGAACTCGACTCCCCTTCCCATACTGCTGGGCGATCGCCCGGTTTCCCAAAACCAGCGCGCTCGCACCATCGTTAAGAGAAGACGAGTTGGCGGCCGTAACAGTCCCGTCACTATCCTTAGTAAACGCAGGCTTTAGTGCTGCTACCTTGTCCCTCTGAAGCCTGTCGTATCCCTCATCATGGTCAATCGTGCGACTTGTCTTGCCAGTCACGACAACTGGAACCACTTCGTCCTTGAACTTCCCCTCGGCCCACGCTTGCTGAGCGCGCAGAAAGCTCTGGACAGCATATTCATCCTGCGCTTCTCGCGAGATACCGAGTTTCTTCGCCGTAAGCTCTGCGCATGAGCCCATGTGAATCTGATTATACACATCCCAAAGCCCATCCGTTACCAGGCCATCCTGTAATCTGAGATCCCCAGTCCCGCGACGACCGCTGGAATCTCTAGGTAGATAGTACGGAGCACGCGACATATTCTCCATACCCCCAGCTACCTGAGCATCTGCCAGGCTCAACTGAATGTCATGAGCAGCAAGCACGATCGCTTTCAATCCCGATGCGCAGACCTTGTTCACCGTGACAGCGTCAACCGTCACAGGGAGACCAGCAGCAATCGCAGCCTGTCGGGCAGGTGACTGGCCCAGGCCGGCCTGCAGGACATTTCCCATGTAGACATTTGTAATTCTACTTGGGGGGACATTTGACTTCCGGAGCGCTTCTTTGATGGCGTATGCTCCAAGCTGTGGGGCAGGGATATTGGCGAAAGAGCTGCCGAATCGCGCAGTTGGAGTCCGTGCCGCACTGATAATATACACTGGCTCGATGGCCGGTTGCTTGCTTGTAGACGGGTTGATGCTTGTAGACGGGTTGAGATGCTTCTGGACTTCGGCGAGACGCTCGGTCGCCTTGGTGCAGGATGTCATACTGAACGCTTTGGGTGGATGGGGCTTCGCCTCTGCCGGGATTGTTCTACTGGTAGTTAACTAGCGTGAGCAGTGCCTCAAGGTGATGAAAAAGACTTACTTTGGACAAGGAAGCGCCCGCCCAAGCCCGCGTAGCCAGATCGCCCGAGTCCAAAGCCGAGCCGAGGCAATACTCCGTAATAACACGCTGATCATCGCCGAGCGGGCTGACCGGCGCCATCGGCGGGGAGTTACTAGGCTATAGACCAACTTCTACCTGTACTGTAAATTTAATTCCCTAAACTACCTAATAATACTTTTGTCGTCCTCCTGGTTACCCGATGGCAGGACAAGAATACTGAAGTATAGACCGGAGTGTGTCTGAGATAGACTCGCACTCTTGAGTATTAGCCCCACTGGAACCAGCCAATGCTTCCGGCTTGTCAGGAATAATAGCAGATATTCTTGGTGCAATCGGAAAGGTCAATTGTTCAATATCCAGCCTCGGAGACTCTTCGCGATATACGCCCTCTGTCAAACGCGGGGGGATGGAGAGGAGGTTCGCCCACTGATCGTTCGACATCCAGCTCGAGGTCATGTTTTCACCCAGCTCCGCAATGGCCGGAGACAGCTCGCTGAGCTCATCGCTCAGCCTGGGGTCACACTTAGTCTGCGCTTGTCCGCCGACGACCTATTCAGTTGTTGTTGCAGCAGGGCTGGATGTGGCGTCCAAAAGCTGAAGGACTTTGCAGACTATACCAGAGACAAACTGAGCGAATTGAACCCGACAAGCATATTGTCGCATTGCTTCGGCGCAATATGAAAGCTCACGCATGCGTCTGCCTTTCTGGCCCGAGGGTGAGGGCGAGGACAGTCGGACATCGGGCGATATCAGCAACTGGGGCACTGCCGTATATGCCCATCTATAATTGATCAGACATCGTTTCTGTGAAGTTGGGCAGAATCAAGTCAGGTCGGAGAGCGTGGCTGGTTGTGCTGGACACACTTTTCGCATGCCACGCATGAGGTCTCGTGGGAAAAGCATTAGACTAAGACTAGAGCATGAGCTATACTAGATACTATAGAAAATACTACTAGGAATTATATTAATTTATTAATTTAATTTATAGCTTCTTAAATAGTTCTTACTGTCTTCTTATAAGATAAAATAACTTGAGCTATATTAGTTCACAGGTGGCTAATTCAATTATATACAGGTCTAGCGATATCTGCGATTTCACAGGGTTTAGAGACAGCTTTTTAATTCTTCTATATTATATAGCTAAGCTAGTAGAACTGATATATCTTTTATCTAATAAGAAAATAAGAATATAACAGGGAGATTTATAAATGGTTAGCTGCAACCAGCCTTGATAATGCTTACTTGTATCTTGGGCAGAATACCCTGATCTACTCTGTTCAAATCTACTGAGACAAGACTAAGATATGGATTAAGGATTGACCTGTCGACGAGGCAGAATCTGCATATATCCGATCGTACCACATCACGCTAGCAAAATCAGTATACTCGATATCGCTAGCGCAACCCCTGGGACNTTGATACTGCCGGCTGAATCAAAGTAGGTACCATTTCCGGCACTATACCATTCACTGCCCGCGGTCTCGTTGAAGAACATTGGCATGCCGGTTGCATCCTGCTTTAGCTTTATATCGTTAACATCATCCTTTGCCCCTTCGTACGATGTCTCTGAGTTCTCCCAGAAATCGTACTCCGTGATACTGGGCAACTCCCTGTCTCCCGCAAAATGCGCCTTGACTGCTATCTCTCCCAGATCGGTCCCGTTGATGTCGATCCACGGCCGAGCAATCCATATTTCAAGCTCTGCCTCTTCGTCTTCAAATCGCACCGAATAATTAACTGGCTTTCCCTCGCCAAGCTCGAAGCTCTGTGCTGACCAACAACCGCCCCAGTGTCTATCATAGTAGTTCCCGCAGTATCCAAACTGCTCCTGGTCAACATCCTGGCAGTCGAACGACAGCCAGAGCTGCGCATAGTCGTCCAAAAAGGACTCTTGGGTCCCGTTCACCGACCATGCAGGATTGATAGTCTCGGCATCGCTTTTCTGCAGTTCGATTTTCGCGGGTTGCAGCCCTTCCCCGAACGGACCAGTCGCACTGTCATTCGTGATAAACAGCCCTGAGAGTCGCGCCGCCGTGATCGGACCATACTCATCATCGCCATTCACGCGGTTGCCGTTGGACGCGTAATACAACTCGATATCCAGCATCTGCGCTTCTCCGACATTGCCTTCCTCCGGCGTAGTAGGCGGACAGATTCTCAACTTCGCCCCATCGGCGTGGAATCTCCACCATGGCGGGCATGATGCCGTTCCGTTGTAGTTCTTGTTCGGCGACCTGTCTGGTATCGTGAGGTCTGCTGCTATGCCGCCAAAGTATGTGACGCAATAATCAGCGGCGTTTAAGGGCGGAAAGTCGGCCGCCAGCGCTGTGGTCAAGAAGATGATGATACTGAGCGACGTACGCATGAGGGGCAGCTTTTATCTATGAAAGAGGAAAATAGGCAAGGCCCGGAGTGTTGATGAAAAGATTTGGTTTTCCTCAGGGCCCTCTGTAAAATACCGCGTCTCATTCAAATAAGGGATGTTGGGAAATGTTTTCACCAGACTATAATGATCGACAGTCTTTCCATCAATGTACCAATGAGAGGACAATGCTGAGACTTCACCTCGTATTTACAATGCTTGTTCTTGGCTGTTCAAGCACTAGAGTATTTATTGGCTCTGTTCGACTGGGAATAAGCCTTGAGAACTGGAGTCGCATAATAGGGATTGTGAGATAATCTCGCTCAGTTAGACTTGTCCTCGGTCTTGTCCAGATTACTGCACACCAGCTGCGCTGCTTTCAGGATACATCCTCATAATATAAAGCCCTGAGAAACTTTGGTCAATGACAGCCTTCAACAATGCGGCCATGTGAATATTTGCAGATGATGCCCTATCTCGTGTTGAGGCTTTCACGATACGTCGGTCAGGAAAGAGCGGAGTCTTGCGCCTCAAATAGTGCGGGAGGTGTGATATTTCGCATCCACATGGTGTGCCGTCAATCGTTCCTCTACAGAGGAAATTCCCTTAAAATACGAGAGATTTACAGTGCCATGTCAACTATCCGAGTCAGCCCTCCCTCCATTTGTGTGTTGATGGGTCTCGTTTGCTGGCTAGGGCGGCTCTCGAAGCCTTTTCGTATCTCTGGACACTTATTTCTTGTATTTGTTATATGTAATTGGACGAGGCGCTTCTGATCTGTGGCTCTAGTCTTGTTCCACCATCGTACCAAGCAAAGAAACGGTCAGGTTTATTGCGTATAAAGCAAACCACCCAGAGCGATGCAAGCCTCATACATTCTTCCTTCTTATCTCTACCCCCAGTGTCAGAAACCATGAAGCAAAGCATAACCCTAAGTCACCTGCTTGTTATGCATCCAAAAGCGTCCCACAAATTTGGTCCCTGTCCCGATAATAATCCTCATAGATACTCGTCCACATGAAAACATCCGCACACTTCGGTTTATCAGGCGCTTCCCTATCGCCCTCCAAACAATCAGGAAGCGCCACATTCCACTGCTCATCTGTATGAGGCAGCCACGGCTTTGGCAGGGCCCAATCACTAAAGTGCACCAGACAAGCCCTTGAGACCACCGCCATGGCATTCCACTCCTCATCCGGATCCTCAGCCATATACAGCTTACGGGCATGATCTTCATTCCGGAACTCGTCGACCAGCAGTGCAAGTCGCCGATGGGGCAGAATCATGGCAGTATCGCCGAATAGTTGACTCAGAATCTCCATGTCGAACTCACCGGATGACTGCGAGTCCGCGAGAATCCGGCGGTAGTTGCCCTCGCTTGGCTCAATGAGCATGACGTGTGAGCCGCGAATCTGGAATTTCACGCTGGTGTCGGTAATCCAGTAGGCACGGGGCACGGCAACGGGGTCAAGCAGGCTGAGAAGGTAGTAGTCCATGTTGTTGAGGACTAGGGAGTCGGAATCGAAGACTAGGACGCGGGTGTACGCGGTCAGGGCGAAGGCTTGGAACTTGGTTAGGCTGTTGCGCCATGTTGGGTCTCCGATAGATGTAGAGAACGTGTCAACGGGGTGGAAATTAAGGTTTAGGTGTGGATATTTAAAGCAGACTTTTGAGGATACAGTGCTCGCGAGAGATGGGCTACAGAGATAAGCTGCTTAGCGAACTCGGGGCTCAGCAATAGTAGGGGTTTTTGCTCACGTCATTCTCCCATTGTCTTGGGAATATCAACACCTTGTCATATTGCGCTCCGTAGCACGCAAGCCCGCCAAAATTTATGATCTGTTCATATCAGTCGAAGAGTCAACCCGTACTGGGTGACGGCATGGGCGTTGCTGCCACTCACGGCATTGCAGAGATAGTTCACGTCAGTCGCATACTGGACATACGCAAATCGGGGGTCCAACTGCTCCGTCGTCCAGTGTGGAATCAGGCCACTGAATGAACTCGGAGCGAGTGGGACAATCGGCGGTATGACGGGTGCTTGGGCATGGTGCTGGGAGAATATGAAAAGCAGTACACAATGCGATCCCGCAGGCGGTAATAGCTGTTCGTTAGGCAGAGAGTAATATTACACCTAGAATGTGAGGACCTGTGAAAGTGAGGCTAAAATGACCACTGTTGAAGCAAGAAACAACTGCCTTTCAACCTTCGCGATTCTGCACCTGCCAAGCATTGTAGCCATTTTTACTTGGATAATACCGGTATTGGCACACAACTTGACCACACAACCAGTAAGACAGCGAAGATGGATCAATCAACCGCCATTAATCTCACCCAACTCCTTCTTCTACCCTAATCGCTCGTAAAAGCTGCTGCGCTTCTTCTGTTGTTCATACTTATGGACTCATGCATAAAAGCTTGCTCTTGATAGATCACAAGATGAAACAGATGGTTAACATAAAAAGTGGAGTAAGCGACAGGAGAGATTGTGGCTTACGGTATATAACAAGATGTTTTCAAAAAAATATGGCGGTGTGAATTCAACTGCTAGCCAGTCATTCAGCGACAGTGCACCCATCATTTCCCGAATAGGCGGGTTGCAGATGCATATGCAACAAACTTTGGTAATTGAAACAATCAAAAGTTAGTGTACAGCGACAAAGGTTGGTGGCTACGCTACTGCAGGGAACTGGTTGCTATGTGCGTCTGGAGATATATAGTATGAGTTACAGCCATAATTTAACTGCCCTGAAGGACTTCTTGAGGCCTTTCAATCCCTACTTTACTTCAACTTCAAGCTACTCCTCTGGTGCATGGCAATATATCTTTGTTTTCACATCTTTTGGTTCCAAATTCATTGACTTGAACACTTGGATGACATAGCGGCATGGAGTCTACTAGGCATACTGCTCCATTAGAATACGATTCTATCCTGGAAGAAGCGCCTATGCTACAACCCCAGTTACCTCACGAGGAAGTAGATGCAAGCGAGGCCGTTGAACTTGCATTTGACAGTGTTGAAGATTTCTGGGTCCATTCTGAACCAACGTCAGCATCTGATTCTCTGCCCCCCAACCTTCAAAGTCCGAACGGTGTCAACGACTATACGATAATTAGCTCATTTTCTCAGTCACACCTCGGGACTCTCGGCAATATTGGCGGTGATGCGGCTCAACAGTCTGAGCCGGACCTCGCAGCAGCTTCCACAGGCCTCCCGGTTACAATGACAAACCAGCGAGTACTCTCTTATTCTGAAGACATATGGGATCTCTATAAACCCCGAATCAGGCAACTCTATCTCGAAGAGAACAAGAAACTTTCAGAAGTTATGCGTCAAATGGAGGCAGACGAAGGGTTCAGGCCATCGTAAGTTCGGCTAATCAAAAATTTGCCTAAAAGGCGGATTAGAATCAGAGGAAAAGCTGATGCGGCTTCAGAATAAACATGTACAAGTCCCATCTATCGAAATGGGCGATATATAAGAAAAATCGAAAGCAGGATGTCATGGCCATGTTAAGCCTCAAGCAAATGCGTGATTCCGCTGGCAAATCATCAACCATATTCCGATCCGAGAAAGAGGTCAACATGCAAAATGTTTACAGTTACTTAAGGAGAAAGAGATTGGACACTCGAGTATTTGAAGAAGGAGGAGGGAATGATGATATGATTCGAATGGCTGGCCATATCTATGCTCGAACGCCGTCCCCACTTAATGTTGCTTCGAATCTAGTGTCGGCTCCCGGCAGCCTTGGGTTCAAAGAGGCAATTCTTCGCAGTATCAACCGAGGTTATACATACTGGATCAGCGAAAGGGCGGAGATAACAAGTCCGATGCCAGACATATTCTGCTCTGCTCGGATAAGCGGCCAAAACAGCATTGATGTTGTATCTATCTTGCTTCAGCATGGCTTGAAGCTGTTTAAACAAAGTCGTTTCTCGAAAGGTGGAAGCTATCTCCGGGCGGCTTTTATTTTTGTCGAGTTCCATTTTGAAAGTTTATCAAAATTTGTCCATAGGGACGACCAACCTCTTTCGTGGATCTTTGGACTCTGGACACTTTTGACGAGTGGCCTGCCTTCAGAGCTATCCAAAATGCTTCTCGCCCATATCATGAAGCTATCGAGGGCTTATTTCCCAGAGACGCATCCTATGTTGGAAATTCTTCGTTGCCTCTTTAACGTTCACAAGGAAGGGCATGAGGATTTTTTAAGTTTCATATCATCAACCTGGACTGACGCCATCAACGCTCTCAGAGCACTTCTTCAGACTAGCGGTCTGGATGCGGAAGTTTGTCTACCTGACAACTTATGGATGGGGGACATTAACGGCCGTTATCAATCTCAGGATGATATCTTGGAATTCCGGCGGACGGAGACAATTGAGCCATGGCAGCAACGTGTGAAGGAGCTCTCATTTGCATTTTGCAACAACAGACAGATATATCGACCATCGCCTTGTCATACAAATGTGTTGACCCTGATGTGGCTGAGGCGGTCTCTTGTGAAGGCAGCCGGTGCCACCGGAAGTTTCCACCGTTATGTACAAGGATATACGCACCAAGTGGACTCGAAGAACTTCCTGGTCAAGACAGCAACTCTCACTCGACTTGAATTGAGTGTTGGAAAACCTAACCATTCAGGTGAATTGGAAGATACCAGGGTCCTCTCTGGGGATGTGTATCAGGTTAGGCATCTCCATAGACCACGACCAGGAGATGATATCGATACATTCATGGGCAAGCACAACCTAGACATCCATGACTTCGAGATTCTGAAGAATAAATTTCAGGCTACTAGTGGTCTCGAGACCGACAAGGCTACATGGCTCAAATGGCTTCAAATACTGGAGGAGTCACTCATCGGGCCATGGGAGCGGAGGCAGAGACTTGAATCTGTTGTCTCGCATCAAGACTTGCGGGGCAAAGGGCTCATTTGCACGTCTATAGCTACTAAGGATGGCCAAATTGGCATTAGGAAGATATCAAAGGAAGAAGAAGATCTCGGAAATACCCTCGGGGCTGGGTGGATGTCGATTGATGTAGGATTATTTCAGAATTAGGAACTAGACAGAGTGAACCGGACCACAAGCGTTGAAAGCGGAGGCAATAAGGGGCCCATCGCGGTTTTGGCACCGAAAGTGCAACATAGGCAGGTGGAGTGGGCGTATATCTCCCTACGGAGGCGAAACTGCAGGAGCGTGGCGACGAGTGCAGGATAGAGAGGATGGAGAGGGGAGAGTTATTGCATGGTCTTATGCTTCAAGGGCGATAGATACGGGTTATATCAGTTGACTAATTAGTTATTTTGCAGTTGGTCACAAAGCATCTTTTAATCAGCTCTTCGGCCGATCTACTTCTGCTCAACCCTAGTAAGCTTCACTTTATTTCAACTGACCTCCTGCGAGCCCGGGCAGAGTCGCAAGCCACACGTCTGAATTAGTCTAAGCTTTTGCTAGGGATTCGACTAGGGTTTTAGGTCAAGATTAGGTTTAGGCTTTTGGTACGGACACCCAGAAGGTCAGACAAACTAGCACAGACAGGGTGGGTGGTAGGACTCTGATACTAATAAACGCGATGGGGCGCAGGCCTAGTGACGTAACATCAGGCACCCCAGAACCCACGCTGCAGACCGTCACAGTCAAAGATCCTGAGTGTACGACTACCGGGTGCAGGACCCCAGTAGTTCGTTTAACTGCATTGTTGCAACACAGCCAGTATTCAGGCCACTCAATATAACTAAGACGACTTCAAAGTTTGCTTGGCGATTCCAGCTCTTGTGTGATCAACGCCTGCTTGTAAGGAAAATTCCTTGTGTTTAAAAAGCCTATTGAAGGAGTGTAGGAAAAATCTAGTGTCCCTCCCTTATGCAAGTCTACTAGAGGTGAGACACATCTCTCTCACCTCTATATACGCTGAGCCTATACATGCCCGGGAGATTTACTTACAATACTAGAGAAACCATGACAGCATAGGCATAAACGGCGAAACCAAGGGCAGTTAAGTTGGGTATATGGCATAGCCTCTAACCCGTGCTAATTCCATGATAGAACCATAGAATCCCCGTCCATTCTTATTGTGAAACAGAGAGGACCCCTGAAATATCACTATGTAGCACCACTAGGTGTCTAGGCGCTTTTTGGTAGCTGAGCGGTATTTTTGCGGTTGTTGCGTACTCATTTTTATTAAATATGATTTCTTACTATGAATATAAATATACTAGGGGATATTCTAAATGATAGACAACGCCTATATGAGAGAAGGAGGCATATCTGCAGTGGCTGCAGCGGAGTTTGGGGCAGTGGCGTTTTCGCGCTGCATTTGTTCGTGTTGCTGGCGTTCGAGTTCTTCCGCACGGAGCCATCAATCGTAGCTAACTTCTCCGCTGGAGAGGGAGATTAACGAGGCGTCGATTAACGAGGCCTGGCGACTCATAGGTGCTTCCTCCAATGTCAGCCTTCGTAGCGTGACACGGCGGCGGTCGTCGTGCATTTTTACTTTCACGGATACTGGGAGGGATTCCACGTGGTCGTCAAGGCGATGAATTCTGCTGGAGCTCATACTCCCATGTCTGCTAGGAGACAATGTCCTCTGTCCGTCACTGCCGCTTCGCTCTCCAGATGAGCCGCTTCTTTGTCGTGATGCCGACAAGGTGCCGGCTGATGCATTTGCCGTTCCTGCAATATCAGGCTCTGTGAAATTGGGAGGGGCCACTATTTGGACCCGTTTGAAGTCGGCAATATCCTCGTCCGCAGGATCAGCTTCGGCGGGAGTCTTGGGCCCAGAGAATAGACGCCTGTCATTTGAATTTGTCTTTACTTTCTCCGCATTACCAGAAGGAATTGGTTGTCTCTCTTCGCCGTCTTCAAGAACTTCCGTTATCCTGCGATATTGCATGCCGCAGAAAGAACTGTCACAGGAGTTGGGGGGTTAGGCAGTCCTGAATATGAATATAGCGGCTTCTGAACATCTTACCAACACACATCGGAACGCCCAGAATCCGGATTGATCGCATGACACGAGGGGCAGCTAGATTCCTCATGCTGAGCGTGACGGAAAAGCATGCTCATAAGAATTCGTCGTCCTGGTCTAAAGCATGCTTTGAAAGGACTGGTGTGCTTGATTTCTTTGCCAGTGACCGAGTCCTCAAGTAAATAGCTTCCCATTTTTACCTTCTGATGGCCGGGCATATCTTTGAAGTGGCGGTCAAGTGCGAAGTCGAAAATCTATTCACAATTTGTCAGTCAAATAAGCTCTAGAAGAGTTACTGGTGTAAAGTGTGTTCACACCTCCCAAGAATTGATAAAGTCAAGAGGAATTGTATAACGTCTCGAATGTGCATCTTCAAAATATACTGGTAGATCTGACCATGGGTTTATTACCCGTGACAATCCCATTTGAATTGACATGAGCAACTTCCGGCAGTAGAGAAAGGCAAGGCTGCGGAAGAAATCAGCATGTAGGTCTAAGTTAACCTCCCGGAATCATACATAACGTATATAGCGGCCGCACGAGACTGTGTACTAACATAATCGATGGAGCCTCTATAATCTTCCAGATCCGGACTTTGCTCTGTTAAAAGCCGGGTTTTTCTAGCTATTGGATCTGCCACTATGGGATCAGTCAGTTGTCTTCATCTCTAGCAACTTGATTGAGGAAGTGTACTAAGACCTGGCATCACTGACCTTTAGTGGTAGGTATCAAATACTCCAGGAAGACTTTAGCACAAGAAGCAGCAGTTGCGGCAGCATAATTCTGCCATAGCTTGTTCTTATGACTATCCGCATAATCGCAGACGCCTTTGATGACAACACAGGGTATGTTCTGTTGAACCCCGGCGCCTTCCATCTCAAATCCGATAACCCCCAGCTCTTTAGCCAGATTGTCGCGGTGTTCACCGGATTTCATTACCGTGTCGCCTGATGCAATTGGGCCGATATGCACGACAGGCTTCGGGCTATCTGAGCTCAACCGGTCGCGTTGAACCGGCTTCCCCACGCATCCGAGTTCTTTGCAATCGCTCTTTAATGCTGCGTCACACACGAGGTCTATGCTGCAATTACAGTGGGCACGAAAATAATTAACAACGAGGGGTTGCCGATAGTGCCTATGACGACAAGAGGCTTCGAACAGCACATCTTCTATAGTGCCTGGGTAATACCACTCGCTTCCTGTGTGCTTTTGAAGGTTCTCAAGGGATTGGGAGACTCGCTTCTGTACTTGAATACGCGCATTGCGTGTTTTCAGGCCGGCAAGAAGGGTTTGAATTTCTTTAGTTGGCCCAATCGTGCCTCTAGCGTCATTCTTGCGTCGGAATTTATCTGGATACTGTCCACCGAAATCATATTCGACAACACTGTCGCCGATGATAACGTCTCCCAGAATGATTGCGGTATTTTGAGACGGAAATGGCACTCCTCCGCAAATCCCAACGACTAATGCGTACTTTATCGCAGTATAGCTGACTCGCAAACCTGAAGCGACACTTGCAGCACTTCCTTTTCCCATTCCTGGCATATAGCAGAGGACGACACTATGTTGGCCAATCCTTCCCGATGTATATATGTTGTCATCTTGAGGTTCTTTGCCGTATATCTGACTCAGTTTATCATACGACTCATCGAATAGTGCTTCGACGGCATCAGCCTCCAGGGGAAGGGCACAAATGATTGCTATCTCAAATTCATCACGACTTCTGGGACGCATTCTCGGATTGATTTCGTCACGGTGGCACAAGCGACGGCTAAAGATCGACGTTTCCAGTTTAATTTTATCCCAATTTTGTCTCACGATATGCTCTTGCCGTATTTCCGATGCCATGGAGGCCGTGTAGGGAGCGCAAATAGAGTTGGGGTTGGTATTAACCTGCAGAACATGACCAGCTGAGGCTGGATCTCACACCTACGTCCTCCAAATCCCAAGTCCGCACCTTCCTCCGGCGCGGAGCAACTATAGTCCGCGGAACCCCTACCTGAAGTAGTAGTGCTTCCTAGGAAAAGTCACCATAATCCCTATGATGCAGTCTGCTCATGGATATGTTTATGCGTTCATTCCATAAACACAAGACGGATAATCTATTTAAACATAGGTACCATTAATATCCTCTCCTCTTACTAGCTCCAGCCATCGAACGTCTGCCAGCTCGTGACGAACGCGTTGACACCTAAAGCCCTTGTTTTGAGTCGCCCGAAGACCCCGCAGCACGGCTATTGGACCTTGAGCTCCAGGCTAGGTTGAATCTGTCCCCTTCTCGCCGAATGGTAGTTTGCTGGCCGCTGATTTATATAACAATACCATTAAGCTCTAGGATCTCCATACGGGCAAGTTTAAAATATTTGCACAAGAATCGTGCCTCTGTCATTGAAGGCTCTATGTGGGTCTCCCGGCCCGTCCCGGGATTCATCCCAAACTTTTGTCCCAGGCTAGAGAAAATTCGGGTCTGGCTTGAGCTGACTAACCATACCAAACTTTTCACGGCTCGAATGATACGTAAGCATCGACGGGAGAGAGAAAGGAAAATCCCTGGAGATTGGCCTGGATATGAGAGAACGAAAACATTAATAAAAATGGCAGTCCTCTTTTCATCTTCGCATCCACAATTTGTCGCTTCATCGAAGAGAACTATCAGGTTCCGAAGCATCAACTCGATATCATCCTCAGAAGCTCTGATATGACAGCATCGTCTCAAATGAAAAAGATATACCTCCCAATATTGAAGCATCGTGTTGAAAGTTCTCCAGTCGTCAAGAATGAGTTCCGCAGGATAGTTGGTGTTATTATTCTTCTCGCTAATCCACCGTCAGTTAAATAGCCTTTCTGAGCTTCTCGATATGGACGAAAGAGCACTTACGGCTTTATTAGACGCATTTCACTCAGTCCTTAGTGTCCTAAAGGATTATTGTACACCAGTATGCATTCCATATCTATTGGTTTGAGAGTTTCTCCTTAATACACAGGAGAAAGTCTTGCGTATTAACAAGAAGGAAACTCACGAAAAATTACCATAAAATTGTCTGCATATCATGAAAAATCCCAGGTTATGGTTAACGCGCAATATCTACCGACTGCTAAGTTATGGGATACGGCAGGAAGATGTTGGTCGCCATGCGATTTTTCAGTACGTTTCGCAAGTTCTGCGATACTCTTGCCACTACTGGGCATATCACTTACAAATAGTGAATCTGATGCATCTGAGACTGAAGTATTCTTATTTCTGAAAGAGCTTGTCCTCAATTGGTTAAATGCGATGAGCTTAATGGATCTTGCCTCCAAGTCTATTGATATTATCAACATATTACCGTCAGGTTTAGGTGTAAGTCGCTATCTTACCTGTCACGTACTAGCTACTAAAGGCCTTTCAGAGAGACATAGATATAGAATTAGCGGAGTTCCTGCAGGATGCTAACCAGTTTGTTTTAAAACACATCCAAATGATAAACAATGCCCTGCTTTAAGCCTACTGTTAGACTCGCGTTTTCTCCTACAGACAGTATCACTGGAAGAATCTTTAACAACCAACAGCTAGTTGGATGCCTGTCTTGCCACAAGTGAAGAAGTCATGGAATTCAGAGCTACAGACACTTGAGGGCTATTCTATTTCAGCTAAGTCAGTAGCCTTCTCGCCAGACAGCTAGATAATCATGTCACTTGATAGTAATAATACTATCAAGATCTATAATACCTAGACTAGCTTAGTGCTATAATCTCTTAAGAATTATTCTAGTGTAGTTTAGTTAGTGGCCTTCTCACTAGATAGCTAGAAGATTATATGAGGATTTATTAATAATACTATTAGGGTCTAGGATACGTTACTAAGACTGATTCAGAGCTGTGATCCCTTGGAGTGTTATCTTGGTATGGTTCAGTCAGTGGCATTCTTACCAGATAGCTGAAAAATTATTTTAGGATCTGGCAATACTATTATTAAGCTCTTAGATACTTAAGCTTGTTAAGCTATAATCTCTCCAGGGCTATTCTAGTCAGCTTCAGTTAATAGCTTTCTTGCCAGGCAGCTAGAAAATTATATCAGGATCTTTTAATAATACTATCGAGCTCTAGAATACCTAGACTAAGTTATGAACCCTTAAAAGCTGTTGTATGTACTAACCACAGTTGAACAATGATTTATATAGGATCTCAGATATGCAATTGGAGAGGAGTTTACATCCCTCCTTATCGCCGTAGCAGTATGGCATATGGCCAAACTCAATCAGCCAGATTAGAAATGATGCAAGAGCACCTCATAATTCCGCGATTTGATAACGATAAATATCTCCAAAAAGCCTGGTATTTTGCTCCCTCTCTTCTTTCACAAATTGCTAGGGCTTTTCTTGTCTTTTCGTCTCAACTCGCACGCTATGGGTGACTCAGAACCCAAGGTCTCCGACTCAACGACCTCTCCAATTCCACAAGAGACGGAGACAGTTGTCAATGAGAAATATGCGGACGTTACGCTGCGCATATTGGAGGACCACGGCGATGAATTTGGTCCGTTGACGCCTGATAAGGAGAAGAAGCTGAGACGAAAGCTGTACTGGCATGTTATGGGCTTGCTGTCTGCCATCAACCTCCTACTCTTTGTATGGTAAACCCGAGAAGAGACGCCAGTCCATCTACGCTGACTTTTATAGATTGACAAGTCGACCCTCGGTTACTCTGCCCTGTTGGGCTTGTTTGAGGAGACTGGCATTGACAAGGCTCAATACAACAACCTCGGGACTTTCTTCTATGTCGGTACGCAGGAGCTAAAGCCATTTTTTGCTGTAGGGTCCTGTCTAATCCTCTAGGATATATTGTCGCGCAGTGGCCCAGACACTACGCCATGCAAAGGCTTCCATTCGGCAAATTCGTCGCTGGGCTTGTCTTCATGTGGGGTGTCACTCTCCTCCTTCACTGCGTCGCCACAAGATACGCCGGTCTGGTAGTCCTGCGACTGGCCCTGGGGGCAGCGGAATCAGTAGTTGTGCCCGCGATGGAAATGACCATTGGCATGTTCTTCAACCGCCGCGAGCAGTCCTTTCTGCAACCAGTACTGTGGATTACCTCTGCACTAGCCCCTGTCTGTGCTGCCTTTATCTCGTACGGTCTGCTCTGGAGTCACAGTAATATCCTACCGTGGAAACTCTTCATGATTATCACAGGCGGTGTCTCAACCCTCCTCTCTATCCTTGTCTGGTTCCGATACCCAAGTAACCCCGGCGAGGCCAAGTTCCTGACACTGGAGGAGAAAGTGCATGCAATCAAGCGGGTGCACGAATCGAGCCAAAGCTCCATCGAGCAGAAGCAATTCAAGCGTCCGCATTTCATCGAAACCCTTCGCGATCCTGTTTCGTGGCTGTTCGCCCTGCAATCCTTTACGCTGATGATGTCCAACAACCTCACCTACGGACAACAGAATCTCATCACCCAGGCTCTGGGCGTGGATGATCTGGGCTCAACTCTGGTAGCAGCAGCAGGGGGTGGCTTTGGTGTCGCGATCTGTATTGCCGGAGTCTATGCACTCCGGTGGTGGCCATCGAACCTCGCCCTGCATGGACTGGCCTGGTGTATCCCCGCCATTGCAGGTGGCATTGGCATGGTAGCAGTCAATTGGGACGCAAAGCTAGCTATGCTGGCATGTCTGTTGCTAGCGGGCCATACATATGGGAACACCTACATTATTGCCCTGGGTTGGACCACATCGTCTGCCTCGGGCTATACCAAGAAACTCACCCGGAATGTCATGTTCATGGTCGGGTATTCCATTGCCAATCTGTGCTCGCCCCAGATATGGGTTCCTAAGGATGCGCCTCGCTATTACGGGGCTTGGATTGCGCAGATTGTTGTCAGTTGGACAGGTACACCGGTTATATTGTTCATTATTCCATATATCTTGAAACGTCGGAATGCCGAGCGTAAAGCATGGGCTGCGGGCCTGACGGAGGAGGAGAGACTCGCACATGAGTTTGGCGAGGTCGAGCAGTATGATACGGATGGCACGGTGGTGCGCAGGAAGGTCGATATTACGATGCTGGATTTATCGGATCTGGAGAATCGATTCTTCATCTACCCGATCTAACTGGTTAAACAAGATAATAGCATTGTCCACACCAAAGGTGGTCCGACTCATGTCTCGGCCCATAGCCCTGGCACGTGCCACGTTAGCGCCCAGCGGAGATATATTCCGGCCACGTAGCCAACCAGAAAGAACTACGCAGACAGATCCATAAACTTAGATTCCGCACCGGCCAAATGTTCTAGACAGCTACTTTTATTAGAAAGAATAACAGAGAATATTTGTAAAATGATAGCATAATATATAGGAGAGAATTCAGTTGTTTTATGCTATTACTGTGGCAAATAGACAAAAACTAAGTTCAAAAAGCATGCGGAACAGACAAGTGGACAATGACTGGTTATAAGTGCAAAGGGGCCCATGAGGCTGGGAATGCTGAAAGTGTACGAGCGAATAAATAGTACTCATCTCCTCGCAGAAGCTATGATTGTCCATCTGGCCGAATCCTTAGCCTGTCGAAATCCTCAATGGATGGAGTGCTGTTACAGTTAATAATATATTTCGTCAGCCATATTATTACAGCAGTAAATCAATCAGGAGGCCTTCAATCATACTTGAGATTTATACCTCATCACATCCAGCGGTACTCCGGAAGTCACATATCAAGCTCGTCTTATTGAAAACCAGTCCATCGGGGCATTTGTGTGTAATCGGCTCGAAAGCAAGGCATTCAATATATTGGGTACAATCGTGTACGTCTGGGAAAAGACCAACCTCATCCGGACACTCAAATGCGTGAGAACCTTGGGAGAAGGCAGCCGGTAGAAGCAGAGTAAGAAGCGTAAAAAGACGCATTATGAGAGATGGCTATAAGGCAGCTTGGTTAAATTAAAGAAAAGAGAATTATTAGAAAGATATCCTTGAACTGGACCGAGGGGTTCCTTGCTTTATACCCCTTATCGATCTAAGGAGTTGGGAAATATTCGCTCTATTAAGATTTATACGCTTTCATTGGTTCACTAGGGAATGGTGCAGATCATGTTCAGCATTGTCACTACGTATTACCGTAACCTGATTTTGAGTTTTCACCGATTGCGTGGAGACTGCAAGACTCGCTAGACTGAAGACTCTGGCTGGACGAGAGCATCGAGCTGAACAGAAGACCAGCTAAACTCGCAGACTAGCTGGACAGCTCAGCCCGCAATATGGATGCAACCTGTGGAGTCGGTTCCACTCGTACAGCCTTTGTGGCCGCGCTGTATCTTGGGTACTATTCCACACTACTACTGCACTCTTCGTAATTTGTATACTGCTGTACACAAAGATGAATGCCAATGTAATTCCTCACTGAGCCGGACACATCACCGCTCTTCGCAACCAAAGTCATCAGAATCAAATATGGATCTAGGCCCGTACCCTACTCTCTGCGAAAGGAATTTCGGTTCTATAATTGGCCTCTCTTCACATTGCAGAAATACACCGCGACATTCATTATACCAAGTCTTTGAGGCTATTGAAGATTTTCGAAATCACCCGGTGGAGTCTCATTACTTTTGTCCAGATTGCGAGCTGTATTATAATTCTTTCAAGAACCTCCAAGAACACGATCTAGCTCGGCACCACCTCTGCAAACAGCAATAATTTACAAATCGGAAGAGACCAGATCAACTATTGCCGAAAAGCAGAAGTGGTTCAGGCTCGAAGGACTCAGTAGCTGTCATTTTCAGCGTAGATCTCACAGGTCCTCACATTCTTTTGGTAGATCTTTGTTTCTAATGAAATGGCTTGTGTTCAAATCGAGGAGATCTCGATTCAGGGCTGTGGGTCTCCGAAATCCTTCGGAGCGGCGATCAACAAACCTGGACTTGTCTTTTCTTGCAGCTCTCTCTGGGTCCACTCAATACTGTCCAACCTGCAACATCAAGGACCCCTCCCGATGATCAAATTCCGTTTTCAAATTCCCATGATTCATGCAGCCTCACCTAGGTGCGCCTTCAGGAACGGCAGGATCTCATCAAGCGCAGGCTTAACAGCCTCGGGTTTATCATAAAATTCGTAGTGGGAAACACCAGGAATAGCAAGCAGTTTCTTCTCCGTCGACGCAGCACGGGCATGAATCTCGCTGGCATCGCGATACCCGCCGAACCCACCAACCTTGTCGCCGACAACCACAAGGAAAGGGCGCGTCATGATTTTCCCCGCAAAGGCAAAGGCATCCCATGAAGCGGCGGCACTGTTGAATGAAAACAGAGCACTGGTGCAGCCGAACTCCGCCTTGCCGCGGTCAATCTTGTAGTATTCGGTTGCTTCGAGGATATCAATGTCTGAGGTAGCCTTTTTCGGCGTCCTCTACGGTTGGAGGGAGGTAGTTCATCACGAAGCGCTCGCCGCACTGTGCCTCAGCTGTGCGCTGCTTGGCCATCTTCTCCAGGGCACCGGCTGGGTCGAGCCTGCCAAAGGACTCGCGGGCAAGACGGCCAAATTTGACGGGTGTGACTCCCACAGAGCACTCGAAGCGGTAGTCGGTCATGGTTGTTTGGTGGAAGGTGGATGTTGGCGGCGATTTCCCAGGCCACGCCGGGGATGGAAATGGTCTTGACCGTCTCGTCCATTGTGTCGGGTTGATTCAAGTAAGGCTGTGCAGAATTTATTCGACAGAGCACGGAAGGGGTCAGCTTTAAAGACTAGCGTGGGCAGCTGCTAGACTGACAGTCACTACATTGTGATAGCCCTAAATCAGTCAGAGAACCCCGAAATGTTTCGGACCTCGAATGGGGTATGCAAAGAACAGCCCAATCATCGATCAAATTTTGCATATTGCGGCAAGGTGGCCGAGTGGTTAAGGCGCTGGTTTTAGGATGATTCCACCAGTGGGAAACCGCGCGAGTTCGAATCTCGTCCTTGTCATGGTTTTTTTTTCCTGCTCACCTCATTTCGCTTCAGATTTTATTTATTTATTTATTTTTCCCCGCCTTTTAATTTATTTATCTCTGTTCTTTTGGCCCTGTATTTCTTTCCATGGCTCAAGTGACGCGGGCCTTGGAGTCGTTGACGATTCTTCTCCTTGTACCGAATACCTATATATTTTGTCTTCTACCCTGTAGCTGGCTATCTTTGGGAACGTGCCATTGGTCGAATTAGTCGTCCAGCACAAAATAAATGTATTAGATTCCTGTAATCCCCATAGGGAAAACCCACCGCGCTTCAGGCATGAGCGTCATAGCACCAGGCCCTATTCTGCTCTGGAGTCTGCCAGGAGGTCATAAGCCTACGCCTGCTCGCCGGTTTTCAAGGACTTAAAGATGAGACTGCGGTTAACGGAGGTCATCTTTGAGTTGTTTGATAAGTACAGACTCTGTAGTGAAGGCATCGGAGAGCCGCAGTGGCTGTTGACTTCATAAGAGTATCGAATGCCTGCGGAGCTGGCGTTGTCTTTGATACCTGTCTCCGTTGAACAGCGCCAGGTGGGATTAGCCAATTCGCAGTGAGATTGAGATTTTTCAGACGAGGTTCCAATGGCAACGTTCAAAGGATCTCCACCTGGGAATTGAGTTCGTCGACTTGGCTTTCAAGGTGTGATTGCGTGGAATGCCCGGCGTGATCTGCGTTTACTAGATATCCGTCGATTGCTCAATGCTGCTGAGTACAGTGCATTGACAAGGCCTCCGGCTGTCTGTAGACATCGACAGCAGTGTCTGAATAAGAACCCTACATTTTCTGTGCTCCCCTTGCATCTGGACTTGTTTGGCCCTGAAGTTGGTGGAGATGACGCGTGAGGTGCGCAGGAATGTCTGTGTAGCCTGACTATTGGCAATGGCCGGCCACCCCTGTAAAACTCCGTTCCCCTTCTCTTTTACTTCTTTTTCTCTCATGTAGACTCAGTATACTCTCTTGAGCCTCTTGAATGGCGACCACCACACCAGAGATCCGTTCCCTCGAGAACGAGCCCCGGAAGTCCACCACCAGCACGGCCCAGCTGGTTGAGGCTCTCGACATCGACTCTCCAGCAGCAGAGCCAAACTACCCAACAGGCACCAAGTTCTGGTTCACCATTATTGCATTATCCGTGGTTCTCACGCTCGGGGGTCTAGACACCAACATTGTCGCTACGGCCGTGCCCAGTATCACGAACGACTTCCACACTGTCGCCGATGTGGGCTGGTACGCGTCGGCATTCCGGCTATGCTGTTGTGCGTTTCAGTTCGGGTTCGCGAAGATGTATAAGCTCTTCTCGATCAAGATTATATTCTTGCTGAGCAATGTTATTTTTCTTGTTGGGTCGCTGCTCTGTGCTACCGCTGCGTCGTCGATGATGTTCGTCGTAGGGAGGGCAGTGACGGGGCTCGCCTTCTCAGGGCAACTGGCTGGGTGTTTTACAGTTCTGTTGCACATTGTGCCTCTTGATAGGCGCCCGATGTTTCTCGGCTTGATGGCGTCTGTGGACATGACTGCAGCTATTGCGGCACCGGTCGTGGGGGGTGCTTTGACGCAGTCTTTAGGGTGGAGGTGGTGTTTTTGGTACGCCTTCAAGATGCAGTCAAGATAGTATGACTGACTTTCTAGGATCAACCTCCCCATAGGTGCTCTCTCCCTAACAGCCTTGTTCTTCCTCTTCTCAGATCCCCCAAAAACCCACCAGGAAGACAACCTTACAGTTACCCAGAAGATCAGAGAACTGGACCTGGTCAGCAACTGCCTGTTCATTCCAGCGCTAACAGCGCTCTTCATCGCCCTGTCCTGGGCGGGTACAAAGTATCCCTGGTCTGATGCGAAGGTGATTGCATTGTTCGTCGTGTTTGGAGTTCTATTCGGTGCATTCGTCTTTAATCAATATCGACGCGGCGACTCGGCGGTGCTCCCTTTCCGTATCATCAGAGACCGGAATGTGATCGCCGGCTTCATCTACACTGCCTGCACAAATTCCATGATCAATGTCCTCGACTGGTATCTGCCAACGTACTATCAGATCGTTCTATCTCGGGTATGTATCCCTCCCAACCAACCCATTACTGTAAAGCACCTGCTAAGAAATTCTCCAGACTACAGGAGAAAGTGGCTACCTGATGACCCCCCTCCTTGTCGGGAATATGCTAGGACTCATGCTCCAAGGCATCGGCACCACCACGCTGGGCTACTACGCTCCCTTTATGATCCTCGGCTCGATATGCATGCCCATCGCCGCGGGCCTGATGACTACGTACAGCCTCCACACCTCTCTAATCCAGATCATCCTCTATTCCTGGTTCGCGGGCTTCAGTGGCGGCATTGGCTTCCAGGGTCCGCAGGCCGCTGTGCAGACGACCATGAGTGCGGCGGATGTGAACCTTGCCATAGGCGTTATTTTGTTCTCGCAGAGTCTGGGCCCGGCTGTTTTTCTTCCTGTTGCGCAGGTGATCTTTACGAATCTGCTGGCGGGGAGATTGCAGAGTGTTGTACCGGGATTGACGCCTAAGAAGATTGAAGAGCTGGGGCTGGGGGATATTAAGGATCTGGCTCCAGTGGATATGCTGGACAAGGCTCTGGGTGCTATGAATACGAGCCTGACGAGGACTTGGTATCTTTCTGTTGCGTTGGGGTGTACGACAATCGTGGGCAGTCTCTTGGTTGAATGGCGTTCGGTGAAGAAGAAGCAATCGTGATTATGGTTCTGTACGATTCATTTCATGTATATATACTGTGGTACTGTCGCTTATAATATCGATTCATGGCTATGCCATCGCACCATTCACCCGCAGAACCTGCCCCGACACCCAGTTACTATCCTTTCCACAAAGAAAGTAAACCGCATTTGCAATCTCATCTGGATCGCCAATGCGACCAAACGGACTATTTCCAGCGACGGCCTTGAGGACCTGATCCGACTTGCCCTCGAGAAAGAGCCCTGTGGTCGTTGGAACGGGGGCGATGCAGTTCACTAGGATGCCGCTCCGGGCGAGATCTTTGGCCATGATCCGCGACATTTGTTCGACGGCACCCTTGGCCGAGCCGTAGAGGAGATATGGAGGGGCGATGTTGGACAGACCGATGACGCTCGTGGAGACGAAGATAATGCGCCCGCCTGATGGGATGTGCTTTGCTGCTTTCTGCGGGGGTCGGTTACTACATACCAAAGTTCAATTGAGGAAGTGAATATATACCTGTGCAAGAAAGTACGGCCCCTTGACTGTGATGTTGTAGACGCGGTCAAAGTCCTCCTCCGTGGTGTGTTCCAGATCGCGCATGGGCATGATGCCAGCATTTGGGATGAGGATATCGATCTTGCCGAACTTTTCGACCGCGGCGTCAACGAGACGGTCGAGATCTGGGAGCTTGGAAGCGTCGGCTTGTACAGCGAGAGCTCGTTCTTGGCCGATTTCCTGGACGAGTTCGTTGGCGGAGGGGGCGTCCGTGTTGTAGTTGAGGACGACGCTGGCGCCTTCGCTGGCGAGACGCTGGGCGGTGGCTTTGCCGATGCCTTTGGAGGCGCCGGTGATGAGAACGACTTTTCCAGAGAGAGACATTGTAGATTGAGTGTGCTTGAATGTGCTTTGATTTGTAGCAGTGGCGCGTCACGAATACTTATAGAGGCTCGGGCTTAAGTCGGACTCCGGTCGCAGTACGCAGCGGCCGGACATTCATTCCATTTTCCATCTACTTTCTGTCTATCCGAGGCTAAGCTTACGGAATGTCCAGTCAGGGTCGACAATAAACTGGTCGACCGTTAGAAGGGAAAACTCTAAGTCTGCAGTCTTGAGTCTTGACGTCGTCCCCGTTAGGGCCTGCTTATCTCCGTCACTGCCACAGTACTGTATTCTTCCACCTGCACTCGTCCACCATTAGATTAAGTAAATACGATCAAGTAAATCAATGCTCATATTACAAGCAATGATCTGGATTCCCCTCTGGATTCCCCCACCAAGTCGGAAAGGGCCTTTCGGTGCCACTAGCACCCAGCACCGCAAACGACAGCACAAAGATAATAAACTGCGAACCCCCGTCCAGCGCCGCCCCGATCAGATAGTTATACTCGTTATAAACCCTTGGCATGCGCTGCCGCAGCCAGAACTGCGAAAACACACCCACCGCAATCGCAGACCATACCCACGCCGTGTTGCCAAAGTATCGCTCGCCCGCGAACGAGGCCACGATTGCCGTGTTGAGCGGCCAGCTCTTGGCCCGGGGGGACAGTTTGAGGACGGCCCAGTGTGCGACTGGGAGGGCGAGTCCGATTAGCAGCCCCAACGGCACGATGAGGTATCGGCCCTCGGTGCCGTAGACTTGCTTTGCCAGGGACCAGGTGATTGCTTGGCTGTTGAGGGACTGGACTGTTGAGCCGCTCCAGACGTTGTTCCCGATTGGGTCGAGGAGGATCTCGCGCTGGTTCGTGACGATTGTGATCATGACGACGTAGTTGAGGGCGGCGCCGAGGAGGGTGCCGTAGACCTGAGTGGCGAACATGATTCTGTGCGGGACCTTGGTGTACTGCCCTACTTTGAGCCAGTTGGCGAGGTTCACGGAGAGGAGGATGACCTGGTGAGACCAGCTCGCGAAGTAGAGCCCTGCGAGGGGACGGCCGGGGTGCAG
This sequence comes from Aspergillus sydowii CBS 593.65, assembly GCF_001890705.1. NCBI lineage: Eukaryota > Fungi > Ascomycota > Eurotiomycetes > Eurotiales > Aspergillaceae > Aspergillus > Aspergillus sydowii. Next base: position 136,946 of record NW_024467879.1, on the reverse strand, counting down.
GGCACCGGCGACCATTTTGGAGAGCTGGTTCGTGGACACGCCGGTGCCGTAGAGGCCGTAGAGTACGCAGGAGAAGGGGGCGATAAAGGCACCGAGGATCAACGAGATAAGGTATCCCCATACTGGGAGGGTGGTTTCTCCCTTTATTGTCACGATGAGGCCCGCGAAGAAGGCCAACACGAAGGAGGCGATGTACCACCACATGGGGACCTCTTTGTATTTGAGCATGCCTTGGTAGTGTGGATCAGGCTGGGTTCTGCTTCGTGCCTGTTTCCATGCCCGCGCCATGTCTTTCCAGTAGAAGATGAGGACGTGTGTAATTAGAGCGCCGATGGCGAGGTTTTGCGTCAGGTAGCCCCAAACGGTGCTGGATGTTAGATTCGGCAGGCCGACTTGCGCAAGCTTGTCGTAGTCGATTGTCCCCTCTGCGTTTGTGACCGAGTCTGGCGAGAAGGTGTCTCCACTGCTCTTGAACAGCGAGGTCGACATGAAGGGAAACGACTTTGCATCCCAGGCGTTGCCTTAGTATAACCCGGCCATCACCACGTAGAAGATCGCATACCCGATCCAGGAGTTTATCTGCTGCTTCAGAGGAAGTGAGATATACAGGCTTTGGATATACTGCCAGTCCAGCGAAAAGTTCAGCAGCCCCATTCCCTCGTTGGAAGAGGCGCCTCCGAAGATGGTCGTGAATATCTTCCTTGTATTCTCTGGTGCGCGCATCGACGTGAGACAGAAGACCGACAGACCCCCAAACCAAGTTACTATGTACGCAGGAAACAGCTCCCAAACTGCTGCGATGCCCAAAGCCCAGCCAAACTTGGTCAATCGGCGTTTGTTGGCGCGCGGGTCGAAGTGCAGATTCTGATACAAGACCACCTGCGGCAGGGTCGACCAGTAGACCATCTCAGCAGGATAGACAATCAGCGGGCGCAGCAGGCCTGCAAGGACGAATCCACAGAGGGCAATGGAGAAAGTACTCAGTACGGCGGTGGATGCTGAGATGTGCAAGTCGTAGAACAGTCGCTCGACGGCGTGCACCTCGGCACCGGCAATCCCATTGTTTCCTGACGATGCGATGAGCGCGGCGACTACGTGCTCTTTGATTCCGAAGTGCTGGCCAGAGTTCAGGAAGCGCAGAGTCTTTTGGAACCACGGGTGTGGGAATCGCTCCGGCCGGGGGGTAAAAGTAGCCCAGGCTTCTCCGAAGATGAAGACAAGAACTGAGCTGGTTAGCGGCTGTCATTATAGGAACCAAACCACGTACGCTGCAGGAAAACCGCCGACACCTGCACTTGGTACGGCTTGAACACGTAGAGAATAGTAATCACACTGGACAGCGCAGTGAAGATGGTGCCCAGTACGATGGAGCGAAAGGTCAGCGCAGGATCACCGTCATCGCGGTCAGAAACGATGAATTTGGAGACATCGGTGCCTACATAGTTAGACTTGTCTTATGTATAGAGAGAATAACTAACCAGTGCGGATCACAGGGTGGCCCTTGACATATTGAACGCCGTCGTCCGCCTGGACATGCCCGGCATCGCTGTCCCTGTCCACGGCAGTTTCCACCACTGCACTGTCTTTGTGAAGGGCAGCTGGAGCCATTGAATCTGTCCCTGTATAACATTTACCCAAGGGGGAAGCCTGTTTATATCCAGACTCTACTGCTGCTGCGTTGGGTTACATTGCGATGGCGCAATCAGCCCTTAAATGAGGAACAACAGACTCCATAAACCAGCGGAAAAAGCCGAGGCCTGTAAGATCTCTATTTATTAATATTTATTAATTTCCATTCTCCTTGGCAATGCTTGTCGTAATCAGGGCGCCAGATGATCAAAACCATGCGGGGTCTCATTAACGCCATCTACGACGCTGATTGCGTTCGCGACAGGATGAAAGAGGGGCCATTTCTGCTCTTCATCTATCTCTGCTATCCATCGACTGGTACTATCACGTACTATAATTGCTAAAATGGCCCCTGTTGCAGTTATTCCGCCCGTGCCTGTTGGTCCTCCTGGCCAGCCTGATATCCAATACCTGCCGGACCCCATCAAGTACGCCGCCCGCACCAAGCGACGCCAGCAGGAAGACCTTCCTCGGACGCTGCCAGAGGGCTTTCCGCAGAAGCTCAACTCTGAACTTGCCTGGGATGGAAAAGATCTGGCCCAGGTATACGACTGGAACTACCATCTGACCGAAGATGACCTAAAAGAAGTCGAGGGGGCCCTCCAGCACTTCAAAGGTATGCCACTTCGCCTATTACAGGGTCTTAGCCTAACGAACCAGGTCTAAATGTGCCTCTGGGACTTGTGAACCAGGGAACATTCCCCCTGCCCAAGTTACACCAAACCCTTCGCTCCATCTCAAAGGAGATCCATCGAGGTCGTGGGTTCAAGGTAATCCGCGGCGTCCCTGTCGACCAGCACACGCGCGAAGAGAACATCATAATCTACGCAGGAATCACCTCGCACATCGCAACTGTCCGCGGGCGTCAAGACAACAACTGGCAGGGCCAGCCAGCCGACGTAGTCCTCGCCCACATCACCGACCTCAGTCGCAAGGTCGACACCAAGACCATCAAGGCCCCCGCGTATACAACCGAGAAGCAGGTCTTTCATACTGACGCCGGCGACATCATCACACTATTCGCCCTTGAAGAGGCAGAGAGCGGCGGCCAGAGCTACCTCTCTAGCAGCTGGCATGTGTACAACGAGTTGGCCCGCACCAGACCTGATCTCATCCACACCCTCGCTGAGCCGTGGGTTACCGACCAGGGAAAGGAGGCCATCAGTCGTCCACTTCTGTACCATCAGCCAGAGGATGGAGACTCTCCTGAGCGCTTGATCATTCAGTACGCCCGCCGTAATTTTACGGGCTACTGGGGGAAGCCTCGCGCGGCGAACCTCCCACCTATCACCGAAGCCCAGGCAGAGGCCTTGGATGCGCTGCACTACCTTGCAGAGAAGTCGGCGGTGTCGCTTGACTTTCGCAAGGGCGATATACAGGTTGTCAATAATCTGTCGATTTTCCACGCGCGCGCCGAGTTCACGGATTCCGATGCGAAGCGCCGTCATCTGGTGCGCCTGTGGCTCCGAGATCCGGAGCTGGCTTGGAAGACGCCTGGTGGGTTGAAGTCGCGGTGGGAGTATGTGTATGATGGTATTTCCGCGGAGAGCTCGGTCTTTCCGCTGGATCCTTTTGTGAGAAGTCAGTAGACGAGGAAGAAACTTGAATGATTGTATGCCTCGTAAGTACTTCCCAATTAGGTAGTTGTAGTTGAAGTTATGGCTTCGTAACCTGGTAGTTTGAACGAGCAGCGATTGATTTTTATCTCAGAACAACCCTTCAGCAGTTTGATATTTCACTTCAGATGAATATATGCATGAAATATAGCAAGTCAATATTAATATCTATCGCTTTAACTACCCGAAAATACTTAACATGGGCATACCGACTTCCGAGTTGGAAATATATATCCCGCTCCCACTGTCTTATATGCATAGAAATGTTGGTTCATATATCGGTATGAGATAAATCTCATAAAAAAATTTCTATATTTTCGTAACGAACTGAATTGGAGACAGAGATATCAAAAATACAACTGCGCGCAACACCCAGTCGCACACTGTCCATCCCAGTGCTATATCAACACCACCGCCAGCTACTGCGTAATAGAAATCTCATTCGCAATCACCTTCCGACAATAACTCAGTACTAGCGAACGAGACAAAACTCGCAGAAACTGAATCCGAGAATAAAACTGCCTTATCTCCTTGGGAATATACATGGCCGCCAGCCTGCGAACACGCGCCTGAAGTCTCCTTATAGAAGCGCATTCTACTTTGGTACTCGGTCAGTTCTTGCATCACTGCAGCTTGCCTGAGAGTAGGGATAGTCAGAATAGTAAATCAAGCCGCTATCAAACTACGAAGATATTGAAGGATTTCCCAAACTCTTACTATTACCTGATTGCGTGACCACCGGCAGATCTACAGCAAAAAAAAAAAAAAAATTTGACGTTCAACGACCTGTTCTACCTTTCCCAGTAAACGGACCACGATCTGATATCCAACCAAGTTAAACAGTCTCTTCGCCGCGGTCGAGACTTGCTGTGGCAGGTGGGACGATCTTGGGCTGGTGGCTGGTGGAGGAATGCCCGGCCTCGTATCCACTGCAGTTGTCAGCCAACGGTCGCGTTCCCGGCAAAGAAACTTACAAAATCGCATCCATCTCGTCCAGCGTTCGTCCCTTGGTTTCTGGGAGGAAGAAGAACGACCAGAAGGTCGCCAGCATCATCCACGAGGCGAAAAAGAACCAGGTTCCGTACCCGAAGCGGTTGAAGATATAGGGAAGCGCCTTGGTGATGACGAACTGGATTAACCTGTTTGGATTAGGAGGACCCCTGTAAAAAGACATTTAGACGTACCATTGCACAAGTGCAGCCCATGTTCCTGTCAGGTTTCGCAGCGCGCCTGGGAAGATCTCCGCCGACACAATCCACGGGATCCCATTGAGGCCAAAGGACCAGCTAAAGGAGTTAGTGACTGGCCTGTAGAATGGCAAAGTGGCTTACAAAACTGAGTAGATCATGATCATCGCCGTTGCTGCTTTACCACCTGCCTCTGTGGACGGCGATAACTCGCCCCCGGCGTCGATGATATCAGCTGGATGACCGACCTTGACATACGCACCCACGAACCAGAGACAAAGCGAGCAGGCGAGAGACGAGATGACAGTCGGTCGTCGACGCCCCCAGATATCAATCAGTACGCCGTAGAAAATGATCGATGCGACCGCTGCAGCAGATGGTTACCGTAATTCCTTGCACACGAGCAGATGGAGGGTACTCTACTCACCTTTCACCAGGCCGTAGATTCCAGTATACAGCGCGACATCAGTGATGCCCAGCGAGGCAAACAGCGTCGGAGAGTAATAGTTTATCGCTGCAGCACCGGACATATTCTGCAGCACAAAGGCGCACCATACCAGCAGCACGCGATTCCACATCCCATGCCGCGAGAGCTCGTATAGAGCGCCCCGGAAGTACGCCCACGAGCCATGGCCGTACTTGTCTGCAATGCGCGCCTCGTCCTGGAGCCTGGAGCGGATCATCTCGATATCTTCCTGTACATCTGCCCTCGTCAGTTTGCTAGGTTACCCACCACAGACTGGAGTGCTCACACTGATGCGACCGGGGTAGCTTCCTCAACGCTTCCAGCGCAGTCGCTGCATCGTCCTCGCGGTTCTTCCGCATTAGCCATAGCGGGCTCTCGTGGAGGACGAATCCCCCGAGCAAGAGGACACCGGCTGGGACGATCTGCACTGCCATTGGAACTCTCCAGCTCGCCGTCGACGAGTTGTCCATGTTCTCGTTGATTCCGTAGTTGATCCAGAAGCCCACCAGGCTACCAATCTGGTATGAAACTTCGAAGAAGCCGGTGAGAATGCCGCGGATTGATACGATGGATAGCTCGGCGATGTAGCTTGGGACTGTTGCTGTGATTGCGCCGCAGGCGATACCGGTCAGTGCTCGTCCTGTGTCTTTGCCGTATTAGTATGAGCGTGTATGAGCACGTATGAGTACAATGTTTCTAGCCTACAGATATAGGATAGTTGATGGGTGGCAGCCGTCATGATGACTGCTCCGATCAGAAACAGAAGCGTATTCGCCTGCAGAGCCCATTTCCGTCCGATCCTTTCTGTCACTAGCACTTTATTAGCCAGACTAGACTGGAGTAATATATGGAAAGCTCACATAAAAAGCAGAAAATCGCCCCAAAGAAAGCGCCGGCCTGGAAAGTCGACGTGATATTGCTCGAAATATCAGCAGCCTCGGACTCGACGATGTTAAAGGCGTCCACGAAGCTCTGGCGGGCAATGGTCGTTCCGATAAAGGCTGAATCATAGCCAAAACTAATCCTTGTTAGTAGTGTCTTGCGTATCTGTAGAGGGTGGCGTACAGCAGCGAGCCCGTGGCGATTATCGTTGCCTCGGTGTACAGCCGCCAGTTGTACACCTTTTTTGGGGTTGGCCGGTCCTCGACAGTGCGAAACATGGCAGCAGTCTACTGGAGAGTATACTGAAGAGGACGAAGAGAAGGTGAGCATGCGGGGAAGAAAATAAAAGAAAGTGGGGTGCATTTTTCTATGAAGCTATTCTGATTGATGGAAGATTACTGTCCGCGTCGAGTGGAGAGCTGGAGGACACGATCCAACGAGCTAGGCCGTACTTTTTAATCAAAGAAACAAAATGCAAAACACATGCAGGACGCTGCTGTACTCTGAATTACAACTACCCACTGCCGGGGCAATGCGCAGGATGAGCCGGGAGACCGTCGTCCGTAGTAGTCAGTTTATCACGCAGTTCACATAGCAGAGCGTCAGTATCATGGACTTTGTCTGGGTCAGTAAAAGCGAGCCAGAAAGGCATGAATTCATCAACCAAATCCACGCGGGGCTCAATGAGGAGGACAAGCAGTATATCCCATAACAAATCAAGTCTGGGATTGCGTCCATAGTCTCGACAACGACACAAAATCAAGGACTCGACAAAGGTACGCTGCTTGAGGACCCTGACCGGATAGAGTCCAGCCCACGGCGCGAGCTCACATTCAGATGCGAGCGTGAGGTAGAGGCTTTCATGGTTTAAGTCACGGAGCCACCACAGCATCTTGGACATTGGATAGAGCGTCAGGGGAAACCGGTATGTGCCGGTGTGGAAATGGACCGCTCCAACAGTGTGAAATCGCACAGGATTAAAAGCAAGTTGCTGGTCTGGACAACGATCCTCGTTGAGCTCCGGGCACCTGGGGCAGACGCAGCGATGATATCCGAGGGTAGCAACAAGTGCATCAATCGCTTCCTGGACCTTGTCGTCTGGCACGAGAAAGGTCATATCCTAGAAAGATTATAAGTCAGCTTCAACACCTTGGTTTACTAGGGGGATGTACACACTGGCATTATAGGCACATTGCACAGGATAGAAACAGCCGGCCAGCCTGTCAGTACGTTGAAAACACCGGCATTGTCCATACTCTGCGCTGCAGAGGCCATGGTCGCGCGGAAATCCGCATCTTTCTGGAGTTCTTCAAGATGTGTTACCTCTGTGGCGACAACGGGGTTGAGTTCTTCACTGGACATGATGGCTAAAAGCAAGTAGGAAATCGCTTCAGGGTGGGATCTGAAATGGAACTAATCGAAGGAAACTGTGGCCCTCTTATACCCTTCAAGTTAGGGCTCCGCGGGCCGCTTTGGTCATTCATCCCTTGTACAGTTTTGTCGAGACGGGCGTAGAAACCAAAATGCAAAATGAACGAGGGTTTGTCGAGATGAATCTACCAAAGGGAGCCAGTCTGCTGTTTGAAGGGCCCTTGTTAGCTCCTGTTACAAGGTGTGGTTAGGGTTACATTGTTCCAACTGCCAAACGTAGGATCAATCAAACATAAAATACACAAAGCTAGACATAAAATAACCAGCCACAGAATGAGTTTCAACGGGGCCCTGGTCCATGTCCTTTATCGGAAGGACTGTGAAGATTATTGATCAGCATTTGCACTCCCACTCGAACGAATACAGCCTGTACCTACGGATCAGATGTCTCAGCTTCGTTTCCAAGCATCGCGCGCAGGACTCGCCGAGGGTAGTTCGAGAGATGATGGAGTTCCTGGAAAAGGCGTTTCCGTGTCGCGGCCGGAGCCTGAGACGTCCCATCGAATCCTGCTGCCCTGTTCGCCTCCATGGCAAGAGTAGACTTTTTCAACCTCCACCTTCTCGGAAGCCAGGAGTCTGCCCGGGAGCGCCTGTGCTCTTTGCCATCGTCGTCGGAGCGCTCATTCCCTTGTTCGTCCGAGTCGGAGCCACTGTCTCCATCTCACATACCCAGCTTCCTTCTACCCTCCCTGCCGTGCCTTTCCTTTTCTCCCCCTTTGCTTTTGTTTGGGGTGACTGATGGTTGTTGCCGTGGCTTTCTTCTGTTTTCTCGCGGGTGCACCTCGGCGTCGTCGATGGGTTCTTCGAACTCGGAGCCTTGTCCAACCGTGGGTGCGCTCTGCTCGCTAGAAGGAAGGCTTGCTGGGCCCAAAAGCATCATGGGCTCGATGTCGGCCATGTCTATGCCGTTGGTGTACAAGTGATGTGAGAGAAGAACGTGCGTAGTTCGGAGAAGGAAGGTAGATGCTGCGTAGGTGGTTGGGCTGGGCATTTGGAAGGATTGAAGAGAAGTTCAGCTGCCATCATTGCAGAGGATAAACTCAGGGGCAGACCAGGGCATGGACACGAGATATCCGAGACATTGAACGGGACGGGGCGAATGGCAAGTCTCATAATGGCGTTTGATGTTCGTCTAGCCCTAAGGTGTCAGAACTAGTTGGCAGCATTGCCGTCTGTGTAACCAGCATCTCAGTTGTCTATCTCGCTGTCAGGGTCAAACCTTGCCCCTCAGCAATGTTGTAGTTACTCTCTCTAATACTCTGTTTTCTCATTTCCCCAACACTATCGACCAAGATGCCTTCCATTCCCAGCTCTTCAAGGCCCAATGAAGGTTCATCCTCTCGCCGCACTCCTACGGCCCCCATGTCAACGGTGCCACCATCCTCAAACGAGCTAACAGAAGAGGAGATGGAGCGAGAGCCGCGAAAATACATAGGTAAGCCCTCTGGACCTTGCAACCATCTAGTATCATACCCTGACCGTGGCGATGTCCCCGGAAGGCTACCCGCGCTATGCCAACGACATAGCATCCGATGCTGCATTTTGCTTCTTCCGTCGGTTCGATCGCTTGAACACGCGTGTTATCTTGAGAATGCAGAGCAACCTGTCGCGTACCGAGAAGACGCTGGATCGGCTCGACGCTCACTACATGCGGCGCGGGTCTGACGTGATTGACAATGGGACATTTTGTTTGAACGGCGACGATGAACGACTGCCGGTTCTCAGCTGCGCTCAAACCCAGCTTAAGGAGTATAGTACGTCGCCCATGCCCCTCTTGTTCCTCTTCATTTCGTTCGGATTTTTGATGATATCCCACATCTAGACCAGTACATGGCGTCTTATCTGCAGCTTTGCGCGCGCGATCCGGTCGAAGAGAAGGACATCACGAGCCTCCACACCTGGCATAAAAACTACGAGAACGCTATAGCCCCCGAGGAGAAAGAATACCTTGACCATGAGGATCTTTTCCCCGCCCGTACACAACGGCAAGCCCCGCTACTGCGAATTCTCAACAAGTCAAAGCGCTTCCGCCACATGGGATGGTGGGAGGTCCCGGCACCCAAGGCCGGCCTTCCATTTCCCGTTTCGCAGGACATTCGATACTATTCTTCCAAGCGCAAGGACCGGGTTGTGGCCTGGGCTTTTTCCATCATCGGGCTTTTGCTGATGGTCGGCCCGGTCTGGGCCTTGTCCTACATTCCCTTGAAACCCGTGAAACTGGGGCTGAGTACGTTCTTTGCTGTTTTGTTCTTTGGGCTTATGGGTATAGCGTCAAGTGCAAAGCCTCAGGAGGTGCTGGCAGCCGCAGCCGCGTGAGTACTCACCAGAAAGGTCGTTCATTATGGCTGACGTGTTGTAGATATTTTGCAGTGCTGGTGGTTTTCCTTGGGCATTGAGCATGTCGACATCTGTGGGCTGTTCGACAATCCATGAGTGGCGATAGCTCTCTGCCTGCATTGTCCATGTGCTTTGTTTGATACTATTTGTAACCTTGAACCTTTGACGAAACGCTCTTTTTGTTTCCTTTTAATTCTTTCTTTGTTGACAGTCCATTCGCCATTGATTGGCCTCCCTACCACCGCGTATAAACTAAGGCCGTCAGTAAAAGGCAGACCCACAGGCACTTACTTCCACCGTAATGGTACACTGATCTATGCTGCTTTCTATTATTCTGACAACCACCTGGGTATAGGCTGCCCCGCCGTAGTCCAGATACATTCTAGCCTCAACTGGTCAGCCAGCAGTGGCCGGTTTTATTTACCGTTCATTTGTCTTTAATGACTGGGAGGATTGCAAAGAGGTGAAATGCCATGTCCGATCAGCAAGAGAAGCCTTTAGCAGGAAATCCCAGCCCTATGCAAGTAAGTGCAAGACGCCATCGTCATTGTAACAAAATCATACTGTCATTCTAGGCGTACGTGTATCTCTAAGGAAACCAAGACTCTGAAATAATAACTCTGGTGGATGCCATCTAAAGCAATGCAAACATAGCAGTAGCAAGAGCCCCGAGGGTAACCACGGCCATACTTGCCGTCGATAACGCAGCAGCACCGGTGCCGGGATCAGTATCAGTATCAGTATCAGTCCCGTTGTCGATGTTCGGAGTCGTCACGACTTTAAGGCATGTTAAGGATGCTGAGGTTTCGTTTACGAGGCTCTTGCTGTTGTTGCTTGATGTGAAGACCGTCAAGACGGGTGTAATCTTGTACATCTCGGCGAGGAGACCATCATTTGTATAGTTTCCCTGCGTAGAGGAATAGTGTCAGCCTTGTTCATTCTAGAGATGAAACGGGACATACCATTGCGGTGTCATCGGCAAGCTGGGCCAGGTTATTGGACTTGGGCAGGACAGGCCAGCATTTGGAGGAGGCATTGTCCGATTTCGAGATGGTTGACAAGTTGCCCAGCGAGACAACATCAAAATTGCCCAGTCCGTCGCCGGCGCCAGTCAAGTCGCTGCACTCGTCCGGAGGGTTGTTGTGGAGCGTCGACTGAAGCGTAGAGCATGGATTGGCACCATTGTACTTGGTCTTGCGAGCCTGGTCGGTGAGCTTGTCGATGCAGCCCTGTTTGATCACGTCTGGACAGGTTCCGTAGGCAGCACGCGTGTCGACATTGACGCTGTCGTTGATAATGGGTCTAGGGAAGTGGCCGGTGGGAGGGTCGTTGAAGACAACAGCACAGCCAGAGAGCTCGTCCACGTCTACATTGGGAGGTGTACCAATATAGTATACTGACCGGAATGAGCGAGTCTTGTCGGCGCCGTTGTGGGTATCGTTATCCTTGCTGTCCTCAATATGCACTCCCTTCACTAGGGAAATGTCGTCGAGAGAGTTGGGGACCCCGGTAATGCCTGACAGCCCGATGCCAGCAAAGGACTCGTCTGCAACCGTGCAAGAGTCCCAGCCGTCGTTGGGGCAGTCGACCTCAGTGCATCCGGCAAGCCCGGCGGAGAGATCCTGCGCTAGGACAGACAGGATGGGGGCCAGAAGGAAGCAAAATGAGATGGGCGTCGAGTGGGTCATGATGTAGGAAGTCAGAATCGTGCGAAATGCCAAAAGGGGAACAGTTGTGAGTGTATCTGGGAGCTGAGCAGGAGTGATAGGAGCAGTGATTTGGGGTAAACAGACATCTTTTATGCTGCAGTATCAACTACAGACCTGGTCGGCTGGTTGATGATATCACAGTATGTCAACTTGACAGGCCTGACAATTAGGGCTTATGGCTGGATACGGTGCCAATTGCTGGGGAGTGAGCAGGCCCGTGGTCCTCTCTGCAGATCGGGCTGTGCCACCGGCCCTGCCAGGGGATGCCCTATCGCAGCGTTCTCTGGACGTCTGACCCACGCAGACTCTGCAGCCAAGAACGTGCTAAATCCATTGCCACTGTGCAGATCTGTTGCACACTGCCTCTGCGTCCGCAAGTCGCTGCACATGGTCGCGTGGGGTTGCGGCCCCCAGAGAGCTAAGGAATACGCTGTCGATCGCTCTCTTCAATCTCAATGTATTCACTATCCAGGCCTGGTGCAGATGGGGCGGCCCCCACGACGGATTGCTTCATCGTGATGAACTGGTCATAGTATCATAGCCATGATTGGGAGGGTCGATTTGCCTCTGCACGATGTAACTTCCTCCGCCATCGGAATCCTCAGCCAAGGCAGGATTGGCCGGGAGATGCTCGAGACCGGCTTGCGTGATGCCACTCGGTCCAGTCCGATCGTAGAGAGTCTGCAGCGTGGCTGTGACTCTGGGTACGGGTTATATAAAGGTCCTCTGGTACCTGACCTCTGCCCGTCCTCCATCTCAAGCATCCTAAGCCTCTATCTCGAGCCCCCTTCGCAGTCTACGTCTACCTTCGTACCTTTCCACCGTCAAAATGTCCTTTGTAGAGGCCATTGGCGTCGTTGCCGGAACACTGGGTATTGTCCAGTTCGGCTTGACCAACTTTGCTGACACCACTGAGCCTGGCTCTACTATCAAGGTTGCTGTTGGCCTTGATGGCGAGAATGGCGGTACTGAAGATGCCGGCGGAGACCTGCCAGACGTGTATGCCTCCCTATGAAATATCAATCAACCCATTCTGACCATTGCAGCCGCATCTGGAACGACTTTGGCGAATTCAAGGCCATGACTGCCGACCCCGGCAGTGTCGGCGATGGCACCGTTGGCACAGTCGAGGTTGACCACGACCAGCAGGGCGTCTACTCCCTGCTGACGGCCAACAACGACGCCATCTGTATCGCCTGGGTGACGACCACCTGGAGTGATGCTGCCGGTGGCAACAAGTTCGCTGTCTCTGGCGACTACGGCGAGGCCTGCGGAGGCACCTGGTACGAGTCCAACATGTGGACCGACACCGACCAGTCCTACCAGCCCAAGTGCTTCTGGATTGACGCCGACGGTGACCAGCCCAACACCGGCTTCCAGGTGCGCTGGCCCCGGTACGCAAAGCAGGAGTTCGACGAGGGCAACACCGACCCGGCCAACATCTGCAACGACATCGACTTTGGCCTTCGCACCGAGGAGGACCCCAGCGATATCAACTTCTGGACCGACGCCAGCAAGGCCCGCCGTGATATGAACATCAGCAAGCGCCGCAATCGTGTCAGACAGGTTCCCCGTGTTGCCTGGGCTGCTGAGCAGCTTGTCGTCAGCAACTCTACGCACCACTCTGCCCAGCGACTCTGCGACTCCGACACCTCCATGGGGCCTGACTTTGTCCACCTGGCCGAGAACTACTTCTGCGACATGGGCACCAAGACCAAGTACCCGCTGTGCGGCGAGAGCACTGAGAGCGCCACGGTCACCGACTCTTGCTTCGACATTGACTCGCACAACCTGCTGAAAGCTGGCTCCAAGCGCGGCGTGCTCACCAAGAGGGACAGCCCTTACACCAAGGTCCGCGACTGGGCCAATGGCAACTAAGCCGACTTAGGATAAACGTGGCTGGATACTATTCACTTCTACATCTGACTATTTTTATGTATCTGTTTCTTGTGTATAGCTTGGCCTGAGGCCTTACTGCAGAACTATCAAGATATACTTGTTTCGACCATAAGTTCAATAAGTTCCGCAGCTACTTTCCCTGCCGGACAATGCCTTCGAAGCTATACCAAAGATCGCATCTCTCCTGTAGATCGTGAGGCAGGGCCTCCATGGCGGTGCGGTTCGTCTGGATCTTCAAGCGGACTGCGCTGTCTGGCCTGGATGGAGCCCAAAACGGAGATCCTGACGAACGAAAAGAATTCGGATCTAAATCCTTCACAAAGCTAATTAGGTAATTCTGTAACAGTGGCACCACTGCGGCGTTGTACGTGCTGTACGAGGCCCCAGCGCCCAGAAACCCGGGTCTGATACTCTCTGCCTGGCCCGGGCCAAAGATCGCTTCAGTCTCAAAGGTATGCGGCACGCCCAGCCCTGCAGCGACGGCGACGTGATCGCGGACGTTGTAACGGTAGCTCCACACCCGTTGGATACGACGTCGACTGGTGATCCACGCGGTGGGACAGAGAAAGACCCCGTCCGCAAAGATCTGCGAGGCTGGCGGAAAGAACCGCGCGCGCCCTGGCACTGGCGCAAACTCAGCCGGGGGATACAGGTCAAGCAGCTGCTGGATTTGGGGACGTTGCAGCTGTGGAGACCAGCTCTGCACGAAACTGACCACGTCGCTTCGCTGCGAGGCGTTGGGCGCAAAGAGACTGCCCTCGTTCGTGTCGCAGCCTGCTATTAAGGGCACGGCGAGGAACTTGCCCTGCGCGAAGAGATGGTACAGCGGGGCCGTAAACAGATCACCGTCGATGACTGGCTGGAAGAGCAGCTGGCTCTCCAACGCCATGGCTTGCTCGTGGGGAGTGTATCCGAGTGTCTGGACGGTGCTGGCGTCCAGCGTTCGCAGGCAGCGCATCGGGCTCACCCCAGTACCGGTACAGTTGAGGCGCGCTGCCAGTCCTGCGAAATTGTGATCGGACTCGCTGATCGTCAAGGAGCGTGTCCAAGCAATCGACTCCCCAATTGCGCCTACAAACAGCCCGTCGTCGCGCCCGTCGTGGGCGGCCAGGTGGTGCGTGACTGACGTGCCCCCTGCAGAGGCGCCGTGGATCACTACATGTCCAGGATTGCCCCCAAACTAAATCGGCCGTTAGTGAGTGTCTCCATGCTCGGTCGAATCATGGTCTCCTACTAGATGAATATACTTTTGGACCCAGTGGAGCAGCTTGCGCTGGTCCAGCAGGCCAACGTTCACGTCGCCGTTTGCGCGCACTTCCCCCCCGGCGAGAAACCCCAGAGGGCCGACGCGGTAGTTGAAGTTGACCAGGATTATGCCGGAATTGGACTTGACCACAAGGTCCGATCCGTTGTAGTTTGCATTGGCATTCGTCACGAATCCGCCGCCCTGGATGTACACCCAGACGGGGAGGTTGGATGTCGGCGTCGCGGTGGACGGGGCGAAGACGTTGACGAACAGGCAGTCTTCTGTTCTGTTCACGGTCGCCGTCTCCCCAAGGCCGATGCAGATGGGGGGGAGCTGATCACAGTCAGTTCTTTCGCACTTCGCCCCGAGTGCTCGGTGTTCGGTGCTCGTTGCTCACGGTGTCTGCGCGCTGGGTGCCCGGTATGGGACTTGGGTCTCGTGGAGCCCTCCATCTCAGATCGCCTATGGGCGGTTCTGCATATCGCATCCCTAGGAACTGGTGGACTCCGGAGACAGTAGTGCCCTGGTATCTGGCATATCCTAGGTCTACTATCTTGGGACTATCTCCGTATGCACGACTGACCAGGGCGAGCACGGTGGAGAAAAGGAACGCCAGGGAAATTGCCTTGCTAGGAAGGTTTAATGGCTTCATTTTACGCGATCAAGGTGAGCAATCTGACAACGTTTAGGATGGATTCTTGCGGGGTTGACTTGGGCCCCTGCTTATACTCGAGACGGGCTGCAGGATTCGTGGCTGTGCAGTGATGTAGTATCCAGGCTCGTAACCACTTACTGTGAAGAGAAGACTATAACAGACTGTATTATTCGTATTATTCTTGGCAATGGGCTTAGCGACGTGGACAAGGTACGCTTGGTGACCTTCACACCGTAACGGGCCCAGCAATCCCCTAAGACAAACTCGGTTCAGCCTTATCCAGACATTTACCGAGATCGACAGACCGGGGCCAGTTCGATACAGCAGCTTGATACACAGATTTGTCACTGTCTTGAACTGCCGTCCCTGAAACAATTAGCCTCGTTGTCTGCCTCAGAGTGCAACCGCGGTAAATATGCGAGATACAAGATCTACCGGGGATTCTCCGGCATATCACTATTATTATACGAACTTATCATGCTGGATAGGTCATCGGCAGTGAACCGGCCTCGGCTGGCAGTCTGATACGGTCCCAACTCCCGACGTCGCGGCTTCAATATCTGAAACTCGCATTGCAACCGCGGTCGTTGCTCACGAATGAAAAATTCGTCATTTCGAAGCAGGGAAGGACCTTGAGATCTAAAGCAGTATGAATGCCGACGTGAGGACTGGAGATAAATTCTGGTGCTTCTCTGCACTTGCATTAACAATCATCCCTCTGCCTCACTGAAGTAAGCCAGACATGAAGACGCCGATTCTATCTGTTGCTGTAGGCCTCGTTGGCTGTACAATGGCATACCCCGAATACCTTGAAGGCCGTTCAGAATGGCAGGCCCAGGAATGGATAGCACCAGGGTCCGACGACTGTGAGTGCCATTCGCATTGACACCACTGGTATAGGACGAGACTTATCAAGGATCCAGCCCGAGGGCCCTGTCCAGGTCTCAACACCCTTGCCAACCATGGCTACCTCCCCCGGAACGGTACAGGAATCACCCTCGACATCCTCAAAGACGCCATGCTTGAGGGATTCAACATCGAACACAGCGATGCAGAGCTCCTGTTCACCCAGGCGATTAGGACGAGCCCGGACTGGCCCTTGACGCTTAGCTTTGACCTGGCGGATCTCGGTCGACACGGTATCCTGGAGCATGACATTAGTTTAAGGTGTGCCCTTCTAGTCCTGAACTTTGTGTTATTCGCATCTAACTGCCAGGTGCAAAGTCGCTCCGACGCGTACTTTGCCGACCCAAACCCCTTCAACGAAACCGTCTGGGCTGAGACAGAGTCGTACTTCACTACCCCGATGATCACGGTGGACCAGCTTGCGAAGGCGAGGATGGGCCGTCTCGCGACATCCAAGAAGACAAACCCCGAGTTCGAGTTGTCGTGGCTGGCCGATGGCTTCAGCTGGGGTGAATGCGCCTCTTTCTTTGAGATCATGGCCGATGGGACCACTGGCACGGTGGACAAGAAGTACATTGATTACTGGTTCAGTAAGTGCAAATGTCGATTCGCTTGACGGTGCTAATGGTAGTTCTGCTAGGAAACGAACGCATGCCCACTGAGATAGGCTGGCAACGTCGCAATACCACGATGCAGGGAAGCGAGCGCAGGAAGTACAGTAACCTGCTACAGGAGGCGGCGGGCGTGAAGGATTTAGATAGCTAGATGCGTCTGTCGCTGAATGTTTATGTTGTACCTGCCTCTACAATGGGTTATCATGAAGCTCCAGGCAAAACCTACAATCGAAACACTAGTGCTTTTAAAACTGTGTGAATATCTTTTATAAATTTAGTAGCTTAGCGGGCAATTCTTAGAAAAGCTTGTTTCACTCTGAAACGTCCGCCAGGTATCAGGGCACTATCTGCTACACTACCGACTGCTATATCGGAGTCACCAGGTCTGATTTAGTGTTATACAGCTTTAGTAATTGTATTATTGGCATGCAAGGAAGAAAATGACTCGATTGTCGGACATCGCGTTCCCTGACCTGTCGATTCGTTGTACTATTTGCTATAGGATGGAGCCTCTGCCTCAGTTTGATGGTCCTAGAGAGATATAGAACATTGTCCGGAGCTCGACACTCCTTTTATTCCCAGGAACGGTGGTTTCTGGAGAGCAGAGAAGCAGGTTGATCATCTGTCATCGGACCAGTTCTGTTACACAACGTCCTCCACCCTCGGCGTTTTTCTGATGGCTGTGCGACGAGGAAGGCCTCCGATCATCTGCAGCGCGTTATCTGGCCTGATCGTCTTCCGGACTTGGAGGATTTATCGAGCTTGCCATATCTTTGTGGATATGCGAAGGTCTTTCGCCGCATATGGATCGTGCATTCTTTGGGAATCCGGAGACATTCAGGCCTGAACGCTGGATTGAGAGCCCTGGACTGCCCCTTGCGTCGTTTGGATTTGGGCGGAGGATTTGTCCGGATCAGCATGTAGCCCGTGACGTTGTGGCCATTACTATTGCTGGTCTGCTGTTTACAAGCACTGCGTATCCGCGGGTGATTGGTACTGGGAGTTGTACACTTCCTGATGGGCCCATTAGGGCGCAGTTGGATACCAGGCTTCGAAGTCGCAGCGTTCGACCGGATGAGGCGATCGGGCGTGATTGCGTGTTTGGGCTGCAACCCAGTCGTCCCTTGCATGGTTCTCAAAGTCAATAGTCTGTCGCTGATATTAGAATGTTCTATGGATTGTTATTACACCTGCAGCTGGTCAGGTCGGCACTGAGGCGCCGAGTCTGGAATCCTTACATTAATATTGATTAATCCCTACTTGGCCGCTGCTCTCGGAGAATAGTCTGGTTTCTGTTAGCCAAATCACTACTGGAAAGAGATACTTACAACATCCTGCGTAACCAGTATCTCGCCCTGTCTGGATGGACTCTCTTCCCTGCCAGCCGAGACGAGAACCTGACGAAAAGACAGTTCGTACTCTTGCTCGAGCTGCGTCTCGCTCCATGTCGTCGTTTGCGTTACTGAGCGTTTCCGACGAGAGTGGCTACTTCCCCCATAGACAGGATGGTATCTAGACGCGTATGTCGAGTTGCTGCGCGAGAGGAACGTCTTGAACGGGGGCAGGCAGCCCACTATGACCGCTGCAATCGTCAGCTCGCTCTACTCAGCTCTATTCGAATAAGGAAACGGTGCCATACAGATAGACGATTCAGCAATGCTCCAGACCGCAAGCCCTGCCTGGTCAGAGTAAGCACGTCCGGTGATATTGATGGCGCGCACGACTGCAAAGGCAATGATGAAGGCCCCGAGGGAAAAGACAATCCCAAGGCCGATCTTCTGGTTGGGGGTTATCGTTGTCGACCACACTATTCTCAGTGCAAATGCCATGACTTTTATCGTTAGAGATAATCAAGGGCAGCATGGACAGACATACTCATAAGATCGGACAGGATGTCCACGGCGGTGCTGTAGCAGATGGCAATGACAGACCCCTGGCGGTCGATCGGTTTCACGCATTTGCCTACGCCGTCAGAAGAGCAGTATTGCAGAGTTCGAGAACATACCAAACTTAAAATAGTCAGACGGTGGATGGCAGGTAAAAGCAGAGGTCAGCCAGCAGCCAGCATAGGACCCAAAGCAGAAGGCCACAATGGCCCACCACCAGCGGCGATAGTGAGGCAGGTTGTCAGTCATGGTCCAAAACAGTGCCAGGAATGCTGCCTTGACGCTCCATAGAACCGACCAGAAGAGGCCGATGACGACGAACTCGTAGCGGGTGTACAGGTTCACATGGTGCACGATATCGCCTGTCAACGGCGTCAGGGCAATGTAGTAGAGATGCGGCGCCTGGAGGGTCTGGAGCACCGCGTTGGTTACCAGGAAGAACAACGCCAGAAGAATGCAATAGTCATCCGCAAGCAGGTGCTTCAGACGCGTCAAACGGATCCCCAGACGAAGCCCTGTAAAGACAGCTGCCACTCCTGCGCCGGTCCAGGTGACGGCGATGAGCCCTCGCTCTGATAGTTGTGTAGCAACGCCCTGGGGGTTCAGCAGGTCCGCCAGGCTGGAGTCCATAGTGCCAGGTATCTCAAAGAGTAAAAGGAGTTATTCCGAAGGTTAGTGTGCCATTTTAACACACCTGGCCACGCTGTGAGTGACAACAAAGCAAAGTCCAGAGTGCACGCAGTCTGCCAGGGATAACCCCAGGACTCGGGCCTGTGGGGATCAAACACGCCGGTGGCTCTGCAGCAAGGGGGAACACGAGCGGAGCATAATCCAATCAAACAATCTCCGTAGAGTTTCTCAATTCAATCAGGTGAAGTCATCGCGAATGCGCGACTCGCTGGTTGCATTCCACACGCGCCAGCCACGCACGCCGATCAGGCTGCCAGCGCACGCCTGGCTAGTCGTAGTGGCCAACATTTACCATTCATCATTCATCAAGGTCTGTTCTAGCGCAATCTGCGTCGATCTCGAGCTAGTCGACCACTTCAAGTCTCCAATACGGAGTAGTTCTTGAATGAGATCGTGCGCCACTTCGCTTAGTGCAGTCTGGACGAACGGTCCATGCAGCAACCAAGAACCATGCTACCGGGTTGGCTGTCGTAAAGCTATTAAGCTATTAAAGGTTCTCTCTCCCTGGATGGATCATGATCGACGGTCAGTTTCTCGAAATCATGCAACTCCTGCAGGCGCTCGTAGCTGTATTGGGCTTCAGCATCGTGCCCTCGTTGGCCGCGCAGTGTAGATGTGTACGTCTGTCTTTTCATGTCGACATCCTCGCTATATACTAATCAGGTATAGACTCCCATTGACAGCTGCTGGAAAAGTCTCGACTGGAATGCTTTAAACGCGACCGTGTCTGGTAAGCTCATTCGCAACACGCCGCCAGCCCTCCCTTGTTATCCTGGGCCCGAGTACAACGAGCAGGAATGTGAATACGTCAACTCGCAATGGTCCAACACGACCTTTCAGGCAGTTGAGCCCATCGGATACACCAATCCGCTCGACAATAGCTGCCCTGTCGTCAACCAGACAGCGGGGCAGCTGCCGTGGCCGCACAACTGTAGTCTAGGACCATCGCCGGTGTACACCATTAATGCCACTGAGCCGGAGGATTTAGTGGCAGGAATTGCATTTGCACAAGAGAGTAATGTGCGTCTAGTTGTCCGGAATACCGGACATGACTTGCTGGGGAAGTTCGTATTGAACCACGGCTATCTGATGAACCATATTAACGCGGGTTAGATCCACGGGCTATGGGTCGCTTCAGGTCTGGATGAGATATCTGCGTAAGGGCATCACGCACCAGGCGGCATTCAAGCCCTTTAGTCCCTGTGCTAAGTGCGACTGGGCCGGTGCTGCCTTTACGGTCGCAGGGGGCTATGTTTGGGAGGATGTGTACGAGAAAGCATTCGCCCGGGATCTGATTGTCGTTGGTGGAGGTGACCCGGTCAGAAGTCCTTTCTTTTCCTCTAGATCAGGATTATTGACCTTGTATAGACCGTCAGCGTCATTGGTGGCTATATCCAAGGAGGCGGCCATTCCCCGGCAACCCGCGACTTTGGTCTGGCCAGCGACCAGATCCTGGAAGCGCAAGTCATCCTAGCAGGTGGGACTATCGTCATCGCAAATCCATGCTCCCATCCAGACCTCTTCACGGCTCTCCGTGGTGGCGGCGGAGGGACCTATGGCGTGGTTGTCTCCGTCACGATCAAGGCATTTCCGTCCAAACCGGTCGTTGCGCACTCTCTCGTCATAACGCCGCAGTCGCCGCATAAATTGGACTCATTTCTGGATGCAATTGCAGATCTCTATTCCGCTTTCCCTGCTATTTCCGATCCAGGCTTTTCAGGGTATGGCTCCTGGTCGGTGAACGATCCAACCGGCACATATGCGAACTCTGCAGCCGGATACCAGCATGCCCTTGCAGTCCTGGATAAACCTTTGCCAGCTGCAAAAGCATCCTTCAAAACGGTTCTGGAGAGAATCTCTTCCTATGACTCCATCAATGTTTCTATTGAGTGGTTCCAGTTCCCATCGTATTCAGCATATTACCGCGCCTTGTCTGGCGTGCGTCAGCCAACTGGAGTCCCCGAGTCGGCGCTCGCTTCTCGCATGTTTGACAAGGGCGCCCTCACCTCAGATCGCGATGCCCTGCGGGAGGTTATAGGAGTACTAGCAGGGCGTCCCAAGGAAAGTACCATCAATCAGGTCCTCTTGGTCGGGGGTGGAAAGGTCCTTGAACAGCCCGAGTACAGCGGCGCAAACCCAGCATGGCGAAAGACATATCTCGTCCACATCGTCGCGCGTGGATGGCTGGAGAAATCTGGCACGCTGACTGGCAAAGCTATCAAGGCTGATATTACATATAACAAGTACCAGGCTATGCGCGAGCTCACTCCGTCAACGGGTAGCTATCTTAACGAGGTACATCTTCCTTTCTCCTTTCTCACCTGTCGCCGCTTTGAAGATATACGTTGACCTCCCTAGGCTGATCGGAATAATCCGTGGTGGGAAGAAGACTTTTATGGTGAGAACTACGATCGGCTGCTTGATATCAAGAAGAAATACGATCCAGAGGGCGTCTTTTACTGTCCGACCTGCGTGGGAAGTTCGTCGTGGTTCGAGCAGACCCTGCCGGGGAGGGACTTCGGGCCTCTATGTACTAATGAGTTATGACTCCTTGAGGGTGTATATAGGGGATATAACTATTTACATACTTATTTATAGGACCCTCTCGGAATCATGTTAAGATATAACCCCGATCCTGCTTTATCCGG
Organism: Aspergillus sydowii CBS 593.65; assembly: GCF_001890705.1. NCBI lineage: Eukaryota > Fungi > Ascomycota > Eurotiomycetes > Eurotiales > Aspergillaceae > Aspergillus > Aspergillus sydowii. The sequence goes on along the minus strand of NW_024467879.1, from coordinate 115,145 downwards.
CTGAAAAAACGAGGTTGGCTGTGTATTGTTCAATGGGCGTAGTCTGACGGTGGCAGTGCCTGCAGGGATACGCGTAGTGCTGACGGGCACTAATAATCCATCATTATTAATCTGGTTGGCCTTGTCAAGCATTAGGAGCCTCAAGCATGGTCTGAGCATTGTTTCTTATTTAAATAAGCGGTTCTCTGGTTTGGTTTGTACTTCAAGTACCACTCTTCGCTCCTTTACTGCACCTCTTACCATGGAACAGGAATCCTACGATGCACTAGTTGTCGGTGCAGGGTTTGGAGGGATCTATCAGTTATATTCCCTCCTGCAGCTGGGCCTCACCGCGAAGCTTATAGACAAAGCTGGCGGTCCTGGAGGTACATGGTACTGGAACCGCTACCCCGGCGCAATGAGTGACTCTCCGTCCCATTTGTATCGATATTCATGGGACAAAAAAGATCTGCTATCCTATCCCTGGTCGACCAACTACCTCGAGGCGAAAGAAGTCCTCACGTATCTGGAGCATGTCGTTGATCGCCACAACCTGCGGAAGCACATGCAGTTCAACACGGAGCTGCTTTCGGCGCAGTGGAATGAAGACGCGCATACATGGACTATACAGACCAGCGACGGTTTATTCACGGCTCGCTACTTCATCACCGCACTTGGAATCCTGTCGGAACCGAACTGGCCTGATATGCCGGGGCGTGATGACTTTCAAGGCGAGATATACCACACTGCACGATGGCCCGAGCATTATGATTTGCAAAACAAAAGGGTCGCCGTTATTGGAAATGGGTCTACTGGCATACAACTCATCACCCGAATCGCACCGCTTGTCGGGTCGTTGCTTTGCTTCCAGCGACATCCCCAGTATACCATCCCTGCCGGCCGACGCATTGTCAGCCAGAGCGAGCGGGACGAGATCAACCAGAACTACGACGAGATATGGGAACAGGCCAAGCAGAGTATCAGCGGAATGGGAGTGCTAGAGAGCAAGACCCCCGCGATGAGTGTTTCCGCCGAGGAGCGAGAACGCGCATTCCAAACAGCCTGGGACGAAGGGAATGCCTTTCGCTTTTACCTTGGGACGTTCGCCGACCTAGTCTTCGACGAGGCTGCCAACCGGTCTGCGTGTGATTTTATCAAAAGCAAAATAAGCCAGATCGTGCAGGATCCAGAGAAGCGACGCAAGCTGATCCCGACCGAGCTGTATGCCCGCCGACCGGTCTGCGATATGGGTTACTATGAGCAGTTCAACCGTGACAATGTCGATATTGTCGATATCGCACATAATCCCATGGTCGGGCTCACTGCCAACGGGGTCAAGCTGGCCGATGGGACGGTGCACGAGCTGGATGTGATTATCTGCGCCACGGGCTACGATGCTTTTGACAAGCCCTACCACAGAATCAACGTCACCGGTCGCAACGGGCTCAGTTTGAAGGAACACTGGAAGAATGGCCCGTCGACGAACATGGGCATCGCTGTCGCAGAATTCCCTAATATGTTTTTCATCTACGGGCCTCAGTCTCCTCTGGCCAATGTGCCGATAGTCATGGAGGCGCAGGTTGGCTTCATTGCCGATGCGATATCACTGGCTGAAGCACATCAAAAAGAGCAGACCACTCTATGCAGATCTTCCAAGATTGCGATTGAATCGACGCAGCAGGGCGAAGATGAATGGGCTGAGTTGACCAAGGCCATCAGCGACGCGACTCTGTTCAAGACCGCCCAGTCGTACTTTTACGGCAAGAATGTCAAGGATAAGGCTGATTTTGCGTATGTGTTTCTGGGAGGAGTGAATCTTTATCTACAGAGGGTGAAGGAATGCCAGGAAGCAGGATACAAGTCCTTCTGTGCCTTTTAGACGGTGGCGCCTCCGATGTCGCGTGTCTTCTGTCAAGAACTCTGGATCCACCCACGCTTGATCAAAGTTAATTATAGACCCACATTTTGAATGCAAAGCAATGATTGGTGCCCGTGCCATGAGTAATGACGAGAATCTCCTGACGCCCAAAAACTCCCTCGTGGTTGAATTTCTCCCTCGACTCTTCCCCGGCAGGTCCACAGTCCACACCTGATACCGCGATGCGCCCCTGCAAGGATGACTGCTCCTAGTTCGATATCACTGGCCTGTCGCATAGTTAGACCTCGCCAATGGCAGATCTTGAGGCCATCCCTCCAGGCCTGGTCCATGGCCTGGAGGCGGAGGGCACCGCCACCAAGGCCGCCGTGGCGGTCTTCCTCACAATCGCCCTCGCCAACGCGATAGAGCTGATTGTCCTCATCCTCTGGACCTTCCACCGCTACCGAGGGCTCTACTTCTGGTCCATGATAGTGTCTGTCTCGGGAGTCATCTTGAACTCAATTGGCTCCATCTTGCACTACTTCAACTTTGGGCCGCTCTGGCTCGGCCTGCCGCTCTTGTATACGGGATTCATGATCATGGTGCCGCCGCAGTCACTTGTTCTCTATTCCCGGCTGTACCTGGTATTTTACAATGATAGGATCCTCCGCTATCTTCTCATTGTCATTATCATCGCCTTGGTTCTCCTCCTCACCCCTGATACGGTGATCACCTACGTCGCCGCAGCACTCCGAACGCCACCTGCGAATCTCGCATACAACATCATCGAGCGCTACCAAGTCACCGGCTTTTCCGTGCTCGAGATCTCGCTCTCTCTCTTCTATGTCTACGCCACCGCCAAGCTGCTCCGGCACAGCCCCGAGGGCAAGCCCCGGATCAAGCAGATCCTCTACGAGCTGCTAGCGATCAACTTCATTGCAATAGTGCTGGACGTCGCCTCGATCGTCCTGCAATTCATCAACCTGAACTACCTCCAAATCTGCCTAAAGCCGCTGATATACAGCATCAAGCTGAAGATGGAGCTTGCGATCCTGGGCCGGCTTGTGGCGTTTACGAATCTGCGCAGGGCCAAGATCCAGCTTGGGGCGCGGAATGCCGAGTTTATGGGCACGGCGTTTGGGCTGGATGATCTCGGGTCTCGGGGGACTGGGAATGAAGGGTCTGGGTTTGTGCCGTCGGGGGCTACAGAGACGAATAGTACGAGGAGGCTATCCCGTGCTATTCATACATGAATATACGAATTATGAAACTTTATGAACATATATTATGCAGTGATTAGTAATTGTTAAACGTATCCTATTTACGCTCGGAATGCCGAGTTGGGTTAGCCTCGGAGTTGCGGAATGCCTTCTGAATTGGGATATGCAGTGCAGCTGCCAAGCGAGATCTCCCGAGGACCTTGGGGGTTTCGTTCACGCAGGCTGATATTCCTGCCTACCGTGTTATATACCTCTGGAAATGGGGACGCTGATTTGACATTATCAGCCAAAATGGTTTTGATCGAAATAACCATTCGGCCATACAAACCACCAGCGGTACTCGGGCGTCTTCTATTGCATTACATGCCGACGGTTTCTACTGGACCTTATCAAAATGGAACGAGTCATGTTATACCCAAATTCATTACAGCATAGTCAACTATGTTATTTACACCTTCGGGCATGGCACGCCCATGTTAAAGAATACAGCTTTGGTCTGGGTGTAGTTCTCCAACACCGCCTCGCCACACTCTCGCCCAATCCCACTCTCCTTGTATCCTCCGAAGGGAACACTCCAATGGACAAAGTTATACATGTTGACCCAGGTTGTCCCCGCGCGGAGTGCGTTTGTCACGCGGATGGCGCGCTCGTAGTCCTTGGTGTGGCAGGCAGCTGCCAGTCCGTATGTGGTGTTGTTGGCCTGCTGGATGACTTCGTCCTCTGAGGAGAACTTGGCAATTGCAACGACTGGGCCGAAGATTTCTTCGCGCATAATCTGGAATTATTAACTTCGCTGCTGTGGTAACGCTTGTAGGGAGTATACCTTCATCTCTGGGCGCACGTTGGTAAAGATCGTTGGTTGGATGTAGTAGCCACTGCCTTTGTCAATCGCTTTGCCACCCAGGTGGACAGTCGCGCCCTCCTGAACACCTGAATCGATGTATCCCAAGATCTTGTCGTACTGCATTTGGCTGTTCTGGGGTCCTTGATTCGTGTTTTTCTCGAATGGATGGCCTACCGTGATATTGGCCATGGTCTTGGTAAACTTGGCTAGGAATTCATCGTAGACATCCTCATGGACATAGATTCTTGTGCCGGCGTGACATGTTTGTCCAAAGTTCATATTTATGCCCCATGCTGACCAGTCCACGGCCGAGTCAAGGTCGGCATCGGGGAAGATAATGTTCTACATAGTTAGTTATCGTATATATAGCTCGGCCGTGATAACTTACCGGAGACTTGCCACCCAGCTCAAGAGTCACTTTCTTCAGATTTGAATTTGCTGCTGCGCGCATAATGGCCCGTCCGGTGGCAGTTGACCCGGTAAAAGCAACCTTGTCCACGTCCATATGGTGTGCGATGGCGCTCCCTACTGTCTTTCCGTAACCAGACACTAGATTGACCGTGCCTGGGGGAAACCCAGCTTTGGAGATCAACTCGCAGATTTTCAGCGCCGATAAAGGTGTCGCTTCGGCGGATTTGATCACAACAGTGTTTCCAGACACTAGCGCAGGTGCGATCTTCCAGATAAACATCATCATGGGAAAGCTGGATATATGAGCTTGGGTCTTAAAAGACAGGGTGTATAACATACTTCCATGGGATGATCTGCCCACAAACACCAATCGGCTCCCGGCGGGTGTACGAAAATGTGCCTGGGATATTGAAGGAAGTTTCGCCCCGAACTTTGTCCGCCCAGCCAGCGTAGTACCGCAAGGTTCCAACAGACCCGGGAAGGTCGAGGCTAGAGCATAGAGGAACGGTCTTGCCAGTATCAGCACATTCAAGTGCGATCAGGTCATCCTTGTTCTCTTCTATAAGGTCGGCTAGTTTGTTCAGTAGAGCGCCGCGGTGCGCAGGGTTGGAGTTGCTCCAGGTTCCGTTGTCAAAGACCTCACGAGCGACACGCACAGCTTCGTCTACATCATCCTCACGGCCTTCAACAATAGAGACCAGTGTCTGTCCTGTAGCAGGGTCTTCCACGTCGAATCTGGCGCCTTGCTTGCTATCGACGAATTGGCCATTGATGAAAAGCCCGGTAGGGAGGGAAATGGTGCGGCCGTTGAGCTGAAGTGTTTGAGACATTGTGTATGAAGTAGAACAGATATGGAACTAATTTAAAAGAATGGAACGGCGCTGTTTGCGAGATATAAGTATAGTTGGCTCGCAAGTGGCCTTCCTAATTGGGACTCCGTAACTCCGAGACGCAGCACGATGAACCCCTCCTTGATCGCCAACCCGCAGGAAATGGTCTCACTCGATACTGTGTATGTCCAACCAGCTGCAGCAATTGATGTCCACTATGGACTCTGCGACTGACTGACGTTATCGCGCCAGGTTGGAGAGGCAATGTTCCTTGGGCCCGGCTCTGTACCATCGTTGACTATACCGGCTTCTCTTGGAATGCTGATCTCATTCATAGTAGAATTGAAAGCAATGCATAGATTTTTGTTGATGGCGCAGTCGATGCAATCGTCTCTAGCCATTGCTATGATATTGTATTATATCGAATGGTGAGCGTACTCCCTAGAATACCACCTGGAATTGCTTGGCCATGTTTGCCCGTAGCCCGCCCTTTGACTGATCAATAAAATCACTGGAAAGTCCGCTGTTTCACTAGGAAAAGCATGAAAAACACAAGGTCCGGTGTTATGAATTAAGCATTCCACGGTTACAGAAGAGGACGGGTTTTATGAGAGCAGCCAGAAGAATACAGACGACTAAAAGCGGAAAAATAATCAACGGAGAAGAATCACTGTGTAATTCAGAATTATGACAATTCTTGATAATAGTCGGGGAGTGTTGAGTCCTGACAGGGCTAGGCCCGGGGAACAGCCCTGGATTTCCTGTTTAGGAAGTATATACACCCGCGTCCAAGGATATCCCCTCATTGTTTGCTTGTATTATAAGGCGAGTCGATCAGTCCAAATCAGGGTAGGTAAACTATTCTTATCTACAGTCCCTTGTGAGAATTTTAGTGCAACAGCACAGTCAAGCCTAAAAATGTCTACCACAGTCACTGAGACGGCGTCGCCAGCCGCCAATACAGGCGTCACCCTCCGTGCATATGGTGGGGAGCTGGAGAATGTGAAGCTACTCCCATCATTTACTCCAGATACCCCGATTGAGGAGTTAAGAAAGAGATACGAGGAGGAGGGTGTAGTATGGGTAAGATATCTGACTCTCCCTGGACCGTTGTTGATCGAGGGCTGATCGAACCTAGATCAAAAGTCTTATTAGCCGCGATGTTGTCCAGAAATTCCGAAAAGACTACCTCACCTTCATGAACCGGGGTTCAGAGATGCTGAAGCCAGATACCGATCCGGAAGAGGGTATCTTCTCAGGGAACGACTGGAGGAATTATATTCTACCTGGGGGGACTAGGCTGGCGATGGGGCTGAAGGACGAGGGTCCGTTCGTGGACAACGCGATTGCAAGCCATGTCGCTCCCTTTTACTTGCAGTTCAAGGATGAGATTGCAAAAGACATCGAAGCATTCGCAGCTAAGTTGTGCGTGTTCCAAGACCCGTGGTGTTTGCCTCGCTCCCTGCTGCGCTGTGCAGTCCCTGGCGCTGAATCGACGCCTGTCCACTACGATCAGATCTTTTTGAGAGCTGCTCCGCTTACCAGTATCACGGCGTGGGTGCCCATAGGAGACATTGAAGTAGAGGGTGGTGGTTTGATCTATCTCGACGGCTCGCAGTATATCGGGCGCAAGTATGAAGAGGACTTCTCCTTACTGAACGAGAGTCTGAGTGACACTGAGAAAATCTCGGCTGTTAACAAGAACATGAATGCAGGAGGCTGGTTAGATAGGAACTCGTCCAAGTTCGGCAAATACTGGGGACGCGACTGGCTAGTGGTAGGTTGTTTTATTAATGTTATTCTGGGCGTCGCTGATAGCATGCAGGGTGCATACGAAGCAGGAGACGTCGTCCTTCACAACCCCTTCATGGTCCATGCGGGCGCCATGAACGAATCCAAGACAGGACGTATCAGGGTATCGACGGACCTCCGGTTTGTGGACAGGTCCAAGCCGTACGATGAGAGATGGACCATCGCGGCCTTCAGTGACAACGACCCTAACCTGGCACGCAAGCTCAACAGAAAGCCGGCATGAAAGTATTCGGCGGAAGAAGAGCCTGTATAAGTTTTAGTTGTTGTAAATGTATTGCAGTAGCTACTCCTATGTGAATATTCCAATCCATTTTCCCGCTCAACCATTGTGTCAGTACGAACAAAAGTGTCCTTAATGACAATTTCTAATTACCAGCGTTCTGCCAATGGGTCCCCTTGTAATGGATCCAGATTGGAGAGCCCGGGGGCGTGTTAATACCTACTCCAGTATGGTTTCGTACCCCAGATACACCCCGAATAGGAAGTCCGGGGAGACAACACCACACAATGCGGGGTCGGAGTCTGGGGAACGAGGGCTGCGTAGCATATTTATACTGCGCTATAATCTACACCGTGTTTCCTAATTCTCTATTTTCAGATTCTCGTTGCACTTCAGGTAGTCGCCAATGGACGAGAAGCTCGACAATCGCGAGACTCTCTCGCACCGCGAAGACATCGCGGAGGATGCCTCCACAAAAGGAGTATCGGTTGAACTGCAGATGCCCGACAGTCTACGAAGGCTCTCCGAAGACGAGTACAAGAAACTCGGCCGCAAGGCAACCCTCAAAATGGACATTGTGGTGTTTCCGCCTCTCATGTTGATGTATATCATGAACTATCTGGACAGGAACAACATCGCTGCTGCGAAGCTCGCCAATATCCAGGAGGATCTAGGTCTTTCGGAGACGGAATTTCAGAGCTGTATATCTATCCTATATGCGGGATACAGTATGTAGTCCCACCTCTACTTCACGTCAGACATTAACACCCGCAGTTATCATGCAGGTCCCGTCCAACATGATACTAGGAAAGCTGAGATGGCCTGCGGTGTACATCTGCGGTGCAATGGGAGTCTGGGGTGTTATTTCAGCTGCCCAAGCAGCTGTCCACAACTTTGCAGGCTTGATGGTGGCGAGATTCATGGTCGGATTTGTAGAGGCAGTCTTCTTCCCCGGGTCGCTCTACTATCTCTCCATGTTCTACAACCGCAAGCAGTACGCCTTTCGCGCCGCTCTATTCTACTCCGGTTCGCAGCTCGGAAACGCCATTGGAGGATTGTTTGCCATCGGGATCTTGAAGCTGGACGGGGACCATGGGCTCGCTGGCTGGAGATGGCTATTCCTTGTTGAAGGAGTCCTCACCATCGGCCTTGCTCTGGTATTTGCGCTCATACTCCCCAACTCACTGAAAGGTGTTCCAAGAATGACAGAGCTGGAACGAGAATGGATCACCTGGAACTACCAGAAAGACCAAGGCCAGCAGGACGACCGCAATGAGATCACCGCAACGCAGGGTCTGCTTCTTGCTCTCCGCGATATCAAGACGTGGCTTCTACTTGCCACTCTCTACCCGGTCTTCATATCAGCCGGTGTCACGAATTTGTTCCAGCCTGTCGTTGCGACGTTGGGCTATTCGCGCACCATCACTTATGCCCTGAGTGCTCCACCCTTCATCCTTTGCTGTATCGCCATGATGGCCACTGGATATAACTCAGACCGAACGGGGGAACGGTACTACCACATCGTCCTACCACTCGCAGTGACTATCGTTGCAAATGTCATTGCAGTGGCAACGCTGAATACAGGCGCACGGTATACAGCCATGATGCTCATGCCGGCCTCGTTCTACGCGGCTACTACGGTGATTTACTCTTGGATGTCAGGGACGCTTAGCCAGCCAGCGCCCAAGCGAGCGTCGGCCATTGCAATTATTATATCTGTCTGTAACACCACGAACGTCTGGACTCCGTATCTTTACAACGGGGCGCCGCGGTACCTTGTTGCGTTTGCGGTGAATCTTGCCGCCGCGGTGCTAGCGATGCTCATGGCCACTTTGAATCGTGTCTATCTGGTCCGACAGAACCGCAAGCTTGATCGGGGAGAATCAACCGGAAAGAGTGGTCCGACGCCTGCGCAGTTGGCGAGCGGATATCGTTACTTGGTATAGATGGCGGTGATTACTGGGATGTGTCATTCTTATATAGCTAAGGGCCCTTGTGACTAGGCTACCAGAAGATGTATATAGGAATAGATTATGATTGAAAGATTATATAGACAGTGAAACTACGCTTCAATGTGCGGCAGTCCATCATTATCAGTAGTCGTCCACGGCACACCAAGGCCTGTCCCCCATGGGTCACCATAATTCATTAAAAGGTCGTCAAAAATAGATAGCCCCTTCGCTGATATAGAGTCCAGCGCCAGTGTGGAAGTAGATCCCACGTCGAGAAGACTGAATCCGAGGGTCAGCACCTGCAGCTCCTTGAGGATCTCCAGATACCGCTGGCCGATGAGGTCTCCCTCGACACCGACTGGAAACTGCGCAAGGGCGTTGTCGGCCACTTCTCGGACATTGCGCGGGTCTGGCCAGAGACAGGAGTGCATGTATAGGGTGCCGATTGCAGCGAACTGTGCGTAGTTCACGAACCAGAAGACGCGAGAGAAGAGGCCGCGTTCGTAGAGGTACTGGCATTCGGCGACTACGACATTCGCGGCCTCGACGGAGAGATCGCCGCATTTCCTGAACCAGGCCTCGAGGTCGTCAGGGATCTGGGCATTGGCTCGGATCGAGTAGAGCATAAATGGGCGGTAGAGGAGGAGGCTTGTATGGGCGAAGGTGAGCTTCAGTGTGCACATCTGGCGTTGGATCATGGTGGACATGGCGGATGGGGGAAGCGAGAGGTAGTTCAGGTATGCTGGAAGACTTCGCTGCCAGGTTAGAAGACGTTCCTGGAGATTCAGGGCCGCGGCCTGTAGACTGTAGAGGCTGTGGTTCCTCCTTCGCGGGCTGTAGAATTCCCGTAGGATCATCCCCAGGATCTGGGCCAGTCTGGCGTAGTGAATCAGGGCTGCAGCTGTACAGAATGAGGTCTCGGTCTCAGTCGAGTCGCGCGCTCGACATTCCATGATAGAGACGTCTTCATCGTTCACCAAGGCGCATTCCTCCTGGTCAATGTCGTCGTCATGAAAGGCGCATGGCCGCCCGAATATACTGCTCAAGATGCGGTCGTATGTGTAGATAGACCAGAAAACACGTTTGCGGTACTCGTGCTCGACGTAATTGCTCGGTCGGCCTGTCGACAGACGATGCAATCCCAACGCTTGGGCTTGTCGAACGATGATACCAAAGGAGGACCAGGCATCGTGCATCCTTGAATGATTGAGCAGGTAATGGGTCATCAATAGTCGGGTTTGGAGGGAGCTGAGGGTGACCTTAGTCGACTCCCTCTCGATTTCCTGCCGGGCCATATCGAAGAATTGGAGGCTGTATACAGTTTAATCTCTGTTCATGGAAGAGCTGTGGGAGCGTACCTTGCAGAAAACCCGCAGAACACGTTGTTGGTCTGCGAGTAGTGCGAGCCCATGGCCACTACCATATAGACCAGTGCGACATCGTCCTGGCCCAGGCCGTCGTCACCCTGTGTGCTGTATAATCTCTCATATGCCACGCGCAATGTGGGCTCGTGGACAAACCGCGAAGTGGTAAGCCCAAAGTCAAAGTAGTCTCGCACCAGAGTATCCGCAATGGCCTTGGGAGGGAGGATTCCAGGGCGCTTCCCCGGTACCGCAAGGGGATAGTCGGAGAAATCAAGCGACATTGATGGTAGACTGGCGAGTCGGTCTTTGACAGACTGCAGGAACGCGAAGCCCGAGGCACTTCCGTGATAATGGCCATACTGGTCCTCCTGGGGCGGTTCCTCTAGCGTGGGATTATGCTGCGCTGGAGAATCCGTCCGTGGCTCTGGAATAGACAGACTGAGTGCCTCTGAGTGGTGAGAGGGCGTGGACAGATCCATGACAGGCTCTGACGTGGGAGGATTCCCGCCGTCTGAATGTGAGGCAGTCGGCATATACTGGCAGGCCTGGCCCTGCTGCTGGCACCGCACGCACGGTCTGTGTCCAGAGCATCTTGTCTTCTTCCTGTCGGATATTAGCTACACTATTTCTAAAGACAGCCACCAAGGGGGCTTACTCGCGACAGGCAGTACAGGCGGTTCGTATCTTTGTCGCGCCTGTCGAGCCCCTACTCCCCCTCGACTGCCTTGGCCGTTTCCATGAAGACCGACCCCTGGGGTTTGCATGGGAGGGGCTGTGGTAGGGGACGATTCTCAACGAGCTGTTCTCGGCCTCCATTTTTCGAGGCACAGGCAAGCAGTGGGAATATTCCAGAGCAGCAGCGAGAGAGAGCGGGGAACGAAAGCATTTCCCCAAGCAGAAAGCCGAGTCGGAGCTGCTCCGAATTGGGACTTGGAGAAGCCATATCCCCGGATTGCCGCATTGGGATGGGTCTGGTATTCCTTCTGTCTCCAATGGTATTCCGGGACACTACGCTGTAGCCTTACTCGTTGCGGCCTCGAGGAACCCCGCACTCTATTGCAATCTGGCTAAGCATTTCCCCGGCTTAATCTGCACCCCCAGGCAGAGCAATTATCCGGGGGAAGCATGGAGTCGCAGATATTACGGTCTCCAGCAATGTGGAGACACTCAATACTAGGGAATGCCTCTCTACAATCTGGATTCAAACATCCTATCAGACTAAGCTTTTGGATAACACTAAACACCAAAGAGCGCGTATGAGTTCTCGTTCAGATACTGGATCGCCTCTGCACGCCAGGTGTCCGGTTCAAGCTCTGCCAGTCCTGGCAGTGTCGAGAGGAAACGCAGATTCACACCATAGCCATCCAACGCATCTCTCTCGTTGTTTGCATATGGGGTCCACTTAGGGATTGGATGGCTGTTGTACTCGCTGACTCCATGCTCGTTCGGGTCGAGATCATGCACAAAAGATATCCACATGCGGCCTGCGAGCAATTAGCATTCGCTTAATACAAGTCAATCTTGAGAAAGCATACTCATAAGTCGGGCAAGGGAGTAAAAGGCCTGATCCATGCCTGCAAACTCGCTACCGGCCGGGTACCACGGTGCCTCGAAGCCATTCCCAAGCTCGTTGTCGTGGATCAGTGGGACTTCAGTAAAGTGCGTGGTTCCTGTGGTATCTGGGAGCCCTCCGATCGGCCACTGGTCGAAGAGGTAGGAGTAGACTGGCGTATTGTATTTTGTCCACATTTGCGAGGTCATTCGGCGACCCCGATGGATTGAGCTATCTCCAGAAAATGTGGCAACCCGGCCGTAATGAGATCCAAAGGTTGAATTCAGAGGGCCGTGGTGGGTGTGAGGGACGTTGATGGCTGGGACGTTCGGATACAGGGCTGAAATTACCGTCAGAGCTGTTCCAGCTGAGGGATCTATGATCGAATCGTTGACGACGGCGAGGAACGATGTTTCGTTGGGATAGGACGTCGTAGGTAGGGCTCCGATATAAGGCGAGTCTCCAGCAAAGCCGGTGCCCTCGTCGGTGTTACTCCCGGTCAACAACGGCACTTTAACGAAATTCCCATTTGAGAGCTGCGCTGAACTGTATGTTTGCAGAAAGTCACCATCATAGAATGGCCCAAACCTCGCTCCAGAGGCGTTGATTGCAGAGGTAAAGTCGGCGGAACTGACTCCCCGCAAACAGGCCAAGGGGTCGGAAGAGCCAGAGCATCCAGTGAAGTTTAGAACGGCATTCCACGAATTGAGTTGTGTATCGTTGGATGGGCCTTGGAATCCTAGCGGACCGCCACTGTCTGCAATTGCAGCACGGAACAGCGAGTCGTCGCGCCCTCCATATGCAAGCAGTTGGGATCCGACGCTCCCTGCGCCGGCAGACTGGCCCCAGATGGTGACTTTTGTACGATCACCCCCAAAGAAATGGATGTTCTCCTTTGGCAAAGTAAGCGAACTGTTATAATATGCTGAACGTACGTACCTGAATCCAGTGCAGAGCCAGGCGTTGGTCGCGCAGCCCCAGGTTTGCAAGGCCATGATCCCTGATAACAGGACCTCCCATGAAGCCGAATCCATTCAGGCGATAGTTGATGGCAACGGCGATAATTGGCTTGTTCATATGGACCGAGTTGTTCACGATGAATGTAAGGTTGTACCTGGGGTCGCTATTACTTCCTTGCACGTAGCCTCCTCTGCAACTGTCAGTCCTCTTGCTGCTAGGGCTGTAAGGGTGAATTACCCGTAGATCCAAACAAGAACTGGAAGAGTCTGGTTTTCATAGCCTGATGGTCGGTAGACATTCAGGGTGAGACAATCCTCAGATATCGGACGATCGATGGTCGCCGCCTGTTGAGGTCAGTCCAGCCACCTACTTAGCATTCATGATGTACTCTTCGCATACTAAGAACTGAACGCAGGCTGGCTGCATCCTTGTCGCATTGCGGGTACCAGAAAACGACAGATTCAGTGGTGCCGGTGGTGCCAATCGCAGATCCCCAACCGGGGGCTGAGCGAACGGAATCCCAAGGAAGTAATCCACGTTATAATGGCTGTTATGGATACCAACGTAGGTTCCATTCTCAACCGTTACTTCTGGCGGTTGTCTGGCTTGGACAATTGTAAACAAGCTGGTGCAAATTAGGACGGGCCATAGCATCTGGAGTATAAGAAATGGAGCCATTATACGCGAATATTGAGGCATGGAAAATAAATTAAGATAGACGGACAATTTGGAGTCAGGCCACTATTTGAACTGCCATCCGGGTCAACGTTTAGCAGCAAATACATTCCCCTGGCTAAACACACGGCCGTCTCCAGCTACTCTTGTGTCCCCACGTTCCGATGCTCAACCTGGGGCCCCGCATTATATGGGGAATATCATAGAAACCATTTAGATTACAAGACGGACGTGGTGTAATTCACACTGTTTATTATTGTTCACTTCACAACTTGCTGAATACTCTGATGCACCCTCGAAGGGTAGAACGGAGGCAGCTGCCGTTTATGGCGTCTGAATGCTCCAGGTAATATCGTCACAAGGCGTAGTAACCTCTTCCACATCAATAAGCTGGGACACGGCAATTGTCGTCCCATTCCTGTCCTTTGGATTCCACATCAAGACTTTCCCTGTTGGTGTCCACGCAGGCCAACCGGCTGCCGGCAAGGCACCAACGGGGTCGCGTGCAAAGGCCACGTAGAGATCCTGCCATCTTGCCGAAGTGTTGTATTCGAGCTTCGATGGCGGCGAGTTTCCATAGTGCTTAAACGTTCCGAACAGCAGGGGCAGTTCTGATGTGTGGTACGCGCCTTCCCATGGCTGGGGCGAGATGTTTGGGAACGAGGCGTTGTTGAGATAGCGGAATGTTGTGGAGTTTGTTTCAAATCGGATCCTGCTGAGGAGTTAGACAGGTCTGTATCAATTGACAGACTACGCACCGTGAGTTATAGTTAGCTGGGCATTGCTGGTGGCCGAGTGTTTCGATATGGAGCTCTGTCAAGTTGGGTCCTGCCTTGCCCGGCCAGTCTATAAGCGACGCCATCTCGTTGTAGTTGGTGCCAGATATCGCCGGCTGGGAATACACTTAGTACTTTAAGCAAAGCTTTGGGACACGACTTACCAGCTTCGAGTAATTGCCAGCGTTGGCTCGCTCGGTGTAGTCTTGGAATTTCGTGACACCGTCTACTATAGTCGTGAAGGATAACTGCCCGTCTGAGTGTTTGAGATTATACTTCTGCCAGAAGTCAATGATATCGACTGCGCTGGCGTTCAACTGCATACAGCGCAGCTCATCCCTGGCTGATAGACCCGCACATCCAACATTCTGCGCAACGGTGGAGAAATTCAGCATCTGGGCATCCTTGCTCTCGCCCGTTGCGAATACACTCCCAGAATGCTGGATATAGCCACCGACAATGGGATCCTCAGGATAGGCGTAGTTGTAGTAGTCTGTGCTGGCCGAACCACTGCTTTGACCCCAAAGAACCATTCTCGATGGGTCACCACCAAAGGCCTCGATGTTGTCGCGGACCCATTCCACGGCAGACCGTTGATCTAAGAGGCCGACATTGAGATTGGAGCCTTCTTCGTCCAGGCCCCTACTGTTGGGGAACCCGAATATGTTCACGCGTGCGCTTTTCAATCAGCAAGTGGCAACTGGTTGGCGAAGAATGGCTTACTTGATAGCAACGACTATATGCGACTGGGACCGTTGTATCCACTGTGATGGATCCATAGCCAGCGTGTCAAGGCCTCCTTCATAGAATCCGCCTCCGAAGATCCAGATGATGACAGGCAGAGACTCTGTTGCCCGCGAGTTCGGGTCGTAAGGGGTCCAGATGTTTAGATTGAGGCAATCTTCAGTCCAGTTGCCCCACGGCTGTAACCATGGCGCATCGTAGGTGTAGACAGAGGGATAGTTATCCCTATCCTCGTGATATTGAGGACACAAACCGGCCGGCTTGGTGGCATCGATGGTCCTCATGCGCCGCTTCCTCTGGGGAGGGCGAAAGCGCAATTCGCCCACAGGCTCCTCGCCATACGGTATTCCAAGAAATTGAGCAACATCTGGAGCGGAACCGTTGACAAGCCCGTATGCTCTGCCAGAGGTTGTGTCGACGCGGAGGCTGGACAGGGCGCTGACCGTGAGGTGACACCCAGCAATGGCTATAGCTGAAAAAAGTGAAAGGCGCATTATTGTCAATACAAGTCCTTCTCGACCGGCAATCGAAGTTGGAAAAGAGAGCAAAATATCAATTGGGCAGACATCCTCTGCTGGCCTTTTATAAGGCTACCTGGAGCCATTTCCTCCTCGCCGATATCCATCCGGATGGTGCCATTACACTCCACATCGGTTGGGGAATGCAGTAAAATTAAAAAATGGCGTGGACAAGGACCTTTTCCTCGAAGCCTGATGCTGTGGAAGTCTTCCTTAGAAATAAGAGGCTCCGCGAGTCAGGCTGGGGATAATTCGTGACGCATTGTTGGAGTATTCGGCGGAGTTTAAACCCAATACGTGTTTAGTTCTATTTAGTTCTATTTAGTTTCTCGGTATTCGGTTCTCCGTTCTCCATTCTCAGTCCCCAGTTCTCCATTCCCCGTTCTCCAGTTCTCCAGCTCTCCAGTGGGTTCTATCACCCCCATTCCCTGCAAATATTCAAGCCATGATTGAGCGCCAGAGAGTTTGGCGGGCTTGTAAAGCATGTCGTTGCAAAAGGTCAAATGCGATGGGGAGCAGCCCTGTCAGGGCTGCAGTCGCAGCCAGGCAGAATGTGTCTATGTGGAACCCGGCAGTACCATCCGGCTGGCAGATCCCCAGGGATGGAGGGCTGATATTCTGATGTAGAACTCATGCTTGGGCACATGCAAGAAGCACGCTGCGACGAGAATCGTTATTTATGAATGGGATAGTAATGAATATGTGCGACTGACTTTACAGGGTAGTTGGATCTAGCACAGGACAGTTAAATGGTTCCAGTTGAGGGCACGAGTCGGTGATATCGTGTCCTCCCAGCATGGGCGAGCCGGATATCATACCGATTGGGCATCCGGTGCATCCGGTTACTACACAGTACAATCCGGCGCCTCTATCCAGATATGTACTTGGCGGATCAGAATGAATACAGAGTACTTTACTACAGTTATCGTGTTCCATTGTCTACACTTGCCCGGCTACTTGACAGCATAGCTAACCGCCCACCCTAGTTTACGTCTTCGGTGTATTAGATCCAGCCAGAATGGTTGCCATGCCCGATTGCTGTTCTTGTACAGCCAGTCATGCCTCATTGGGTGCCAAATTCGGCCACAGCTCTGATGCCCCATTCCGAATCGACATGCATACACATATCATGCCGCCAGCATTACCCGATTTCTCGAAATACCAAGGTGGCACCGAGGAAGACGGCCAGGAATGGATAAATCTTCGCCCACATAATTCTCCAGACGCGAACGCGCAGAATGGCGCAAAGTTCAGCAAAGTAGATATGTTCGTGGGCGATCAATTCTTCCGGACAGTAGAGCCCAACTGTTTCGATCCTGCTCAACGCATCGCTGAAATGGATGCCGCAGGGGTGGATGTGCAGGTCCTCAGCACAGTGCCCATTCTGTTCGCATACGAGAAGCCCATCAGGCCTGCTGCGGAGATGACCCGGTACTTGAACGACCATATCGCGTCCGTCTGTCATGACCATCCCCGATGATTTGTGGGCCTGGCCACCGTGCCATTGCAGGACGTGGACACTGCTGTTGCTGAGCTGCACCGCGCAAAGACTGCTCTAGGGCTAAAGGGCGTCGAGATCGGGACTGAGGTTAATGGACGGCCTCTGGACAGTCCTGAAATCGCACCCTTCTGGAAAGCTTGCGAGGATTTGGATGTCCCAATCTTTGTCCACTCTCTAGGATATGAGTTCCAGCGAGAGAACAAGAGTAGATGGGGGAGTTACTGGTCTGCGTGGCTGATTGGGATGTAGTCTATACTTCTTTCTCTTTCTTTATGTGAAGTTGATCACGCTGATATTGTTATTCTAGGCCGAGCGAGACTGCCCTGGCAATGCACGCCATATTTTCCTCCGGCGTCCTGGTACGACATCCGAGGCTGCGTTTCTGCTTCGCACACGCCGGCGGTGCTTACCTGCCGCTGCTCGGACGCATCCGGCATGGATACAACTGTCGTCCAGACCTGGTGGCTCACAGCTCCCAGGGAATGGCTCCACAGGACTACCTGCGGCCGTCTCAGCCCAATGTCTGGATTGACAGCCTGGTGCACGACCCGGATCTGTTGCAGGATATCTGCAAGAAGATTGGTTCGGAGAGAATAATCATGGGTAGCGACTATCCATTCCCACTCGGCGAAATGCCGGTCCCAGGCGAGATGTTGGCAAGCGACGAGCGGGTTCGCGCCTTTCGAATTAGTGTTAAGCATCAGCTTATAGACATTCAGTATAAATGCGTATCTGCCTTTTCTTCAATAATAAGGATAGTAAAAGCAGTGGGTCAGCGGTTCTCGTAACAGGCGAATCGGATCTCTATCCGTGGCGTAGTCAAGGTAGATTAAACATTAAGCACGAGTACTACATACATCATGCTGTCATTCCCGCGGAGGATTCTCTATACTCTGTGTACTTTCAGTCATTTTCGTCATGGATACAATTTCTGCACTGTGGCAACTGGATACCTTGGAGCGCGCCAAAGACTATTTGGCCGACAATCCAGACGCCCCTCTACGTCTACAGAACTTTATCGGCAACCAGTTCTCTGCGTATTCAGGAATAGAACAATGGATTGAGTCCCTCAACCCTTCCTCTGGTGACGTTCTGGCGCATGTCCCTCGCAGTACACCAGCTGATGTGGAGCGCGCCGTGGATGCTGCCGCGAGAGCATTCCCATCTTGGTCGCAAACTTCGCGGTCGGAGAGATCGAATATCCTGCAGCAAATTGCTGTCATCTTGAGTGAGAACAAGGAGCTCTTTGCAGTTTGGGAGAGCATCGACCAGGGAAAGACACTGTCTAGGGCTCGGGTTGAGGTTGATCGTGCTATTTCGAATTTCCGGTGAGTCCTCTTCCTTATCAAGTCGAATTTTGGTATCAGATGAGATCGGGTGTTAAGTGCGCTTTTTTATCAGATACTTTGCAACATACATTCTGCATGACGAGGGAGCGGTGCGCTTTGCCGATGGCCAGGGGTCGTCTACCTTGACATACGAACACCGATCAGCTGCCGGTGTGTTTGCGCTCATCTCGCCATGGAACATGCCATTGTATCTTTTGACATGGAAGATCGCGCCTTGTCTCGCATTTGGCTGTACCGGCGTGGCGAAACCAAGCGAGGTAACCAGCATAACTGCCTTTTGTACGTGCGATCCCACAACATAGTAGGCGTCCCCCTCTGACTGCTCGCGCCCTCAGTGCTAGGTGAAGTCTTCAGACGTGCTGGGCTGCCATCTGGTGTCATGAACATCGTTTTCGGTGATGGCCCCGGTGCAGGTTCAACGCTGGTGAAGTCGCCCCGTGTCCGCGGAGTGTCCTTTACAGGAAGCACAAACACAGGGATCCGCATCCGACAGGACACCGCGAGCGATATAGGCAAGCATCTCTCCCTCGAGCTCGGCGGGAAGAATCCAACCTTGGTCTTTGACGATGTCGATTTGGCTCGCGCCGTGCCTCTGGCTGCCCGTGCTGCCTTTGAGAACAGCGGGCAGATCTGCTTGTGTGGTTCGCGTATCTACGTCCATCAAGCTATTTACGCAGAATTCCTGGCTGCGCTTGTGGAATTTGTCCGAACGCACTACGTGTGTGGGGAAACTGTTGGGCCTGTCGTCTCGCTGCAGCATTATGCTAAGGTTCGGTCCTATTTGGTGCAGGCGCAGGGAGAGGGAGCGACCTTCCATACTGGAGAGGTGCCTGATGAAGTTCCACAACATGGTTTCTGGATCACTCCGACTGTTCTCAGTGGCGTTGGCGTTGATAGTCGCATCATGCGCGAAGAGATATTTGGACCCGTTGTCACTGTCGCTCCCTTCCAGACCGAAGAGGAGGCGATCGCGTTGGCAAACGATAACCCGAATGGACTGGCCAGCGTCCTCTTGACCAACAATCTCTCGCGGATGCGCCGAGTTGGCGAAAGGATTGATGCCGGTCTGGTCTGGGTGAATTGCTGGCTGGTGCGTGAACTGGGCACAGCATTCGGAGGCATGAAGGCGTCTGGCATGGGGCGAGAGGGGGGTGCCCACAGTCGCGATGTCTTTACCAATGTTCGTACTTTGCATATGTAGCTAATATAACTAGGCTTATGCCTGTCTTGTCAGAACAAATACCAATATGGCAATACCCAACTTGTTACATAGAGTATAAGACGGAAGCATCCGGCATAACTCTGCTTGTGCATACAAATGCTGACTAATCGCGGAAACATCCGTGATTGGGCGAGCAGCCCGGATCTCTCCGATGAGAACCAACATTACTTTTAAGTCGCAGTCTATACCATCAACTTCGTCTACAGCACCTTGCACTCGTTCGACCATGTCCCAGAGTACTCCCTATTTCCGCCCGTCAGCCCATGCCCAAGGGCTGGCTAACTATCCACACGCCCGCATAGTCCGATCCCGCGACGGGAAGGACTCCTATATCTACGTCTCAGGCACCTCCTCACGGCGCGGCGATGGTACATTTGTTGGCGCCACCCAGACGAAAGATGCTGCCGGAAACACCTCGCTCGACCTGGACATCAGACAGCAGACCGCCGCGGTGCTCTCGAACATCGACGCCATCATCCAAGGCGCCACCGACAACCGCGCGACGATCCGAGACGTCGTTGATGCGACGGTGTTTTTGACCAACCTCAAGGGTGACTATGCTGGAATGAATGAGGAGTGGAATCGGGTGTGGCCTGATCGTGCGACTGCGCCAGCAAGGACGACCGTTGAAGTGCGAGCGCTGCCGCGGGAGGAAATTCTGGTGGAAATCAAGTGTGTTGCATATGTTGGATGACGGGCTAGCATTGAATGTACCGTTGCAGAATACCAACTTTGACACTTTATGAAATCATTCAATAGTTCATGATGTAGAACATTTATATCTAAGCTCTGTATATTTTAGGTACGTGGTGTAAAACAGCGCTTTAGCTGTGTTTTACTACAATTTATCTCGCTAGGAAGGCTAATTAGGTGGGAAATTGAAGCTGTCATCAATGATATACTTCCTACCACCAAGATCCTCCCCACGAGCAAACGCAACCCATAAATTCTTCACAGCAGTGCCTACTCTCTCGACTGCCTCTTCAGCGTCAGCTCCCTGAAGCATCGGCGCATTTTTCCAAGCAGGCCAGTCACCCAGGAGGAACGGTAGATCTATGCAGTGTGTTGCCTGAAGATCGTTATTCTCTTTAGGGTACCACCGAACCTCGTAATTGGGCAACCGCCGGCCAAAAGCCGTGGAGCTACGCTGAAGTAGGCGATCTGTTTCCCCTTGGAAGAGGTTGTACAGGTATGCAGGGGCCTGCTCCCTCGAGTCGATGTGCGTAAAGGCGGTTCCCTCGTTCGCGGTATAACCGATGAATAGTGGCTTGCGACGGGCGGCCGAGAGGAAGCGATCAGAGAGGAGGTCCTCGGGCGGTAATGGGTGTTCGCCAAATATAGGTCCAAAGGGAAGGAGAGCGGGCGAAACAGATCTAGCGACGCCTAGCAGCTGTTTTTGCAGGTCTAGGAGGTTGGATACAGGGGCCACTGCCAGATGTGCAGGGGACAGCGCGTTGCTGGCGTGCTGAGACATGGCGCGAGTCATCTCGTCACGGTTCTCATCATACAGGCGACCAAGCGGCAAGCTCTGTAGTATTGCGCGATGGAAGAGGTCGTCCGTATTGTCGCCCACCAAAAGGCAATATATTGCGTCGGCACCCGCGGACTGGCCGAAGAGAGTGACATTGGCAGGGTCGCCCCCGAAGGCCTTGATGTTTTTCTGTATCCAGCGCAGCGCTTCTATCTGATCGAGCAGACCGAGGTTTGCTGGGGCCAGGTCGGGAATGGGGAGGTACCCAAAAATCCCAAGCCTATGGGTGATAGTGACAGCAACAACGCCCTTCTTAGCGAGGTCATGGGGGCTGTATGCGTCAAGATCACCACCACCTGTGACATAGGCGCCGCCATGTAAAAAGACCATAACAGGAGCTGCTCGCACTGAGGCCGGAGCCACAACGCTCACATGCAGACAATCCTCATCCTGATCCCTATTTCCTTCCAGAACCCCGGTAACTCGCGCTAGCCGAGAGGCATTCTGGGGACATACTGAAGCTGGCCCGGTGCAATCCTGGATTCCCTCCCAATCTGGCACGGCTCGGGGCCTCTCAAACCTTTTGGCATGAGCATATCTGATGCCTCTGGCATGAATGAGGTTGTCCTGGTGTCGGACTAGAATCGCGCCGCCGGGAAGGTGGATAGTGGCCATTGCCATTAACAATAATCATAGATCCGAAGTATAATCAGGCAGAGGGGCTTTTCTGGTCGACTTTGGGTGTCCGACGAGATGCGGGGAAGCCAGTAACCAGGGACTACCAATAGGAACGCGGTCCGCAGGGCATCTATACCTCCACTAGATGGATCAAAATCAAGAGTAGGCTCCAGCGGCCCTAAGCAGCAGTGCGTACGGTTACTACATGGCTGCAGCGCGCTCATAGCGTCAAAATAGTCGCAGGCAGATATGAACTAGCCCGGCTAGCTCAATCGGTAGAGCGTGAGACTCTTAATCTCAAGGCTGCGGGTTCGAGCCCCGCGTTGGGCTTTCTTTTTTGATTTTTATTTTTGTTTCTTGACAGCACATCGGGAAGAGTAGGCTCCTTTTTTCACTTTATTTATTGCCAAAAAGGTTTTCATGTGTTAGATG
This sequence comes from Aspergillus sydowii CBS 593.65, assembly GCF_001890705.1. Taxonomy (NCBI): domain Eukaryota; kingdom Fungi; phylum Ascomycota; class Eurotiomycetes; order Eurotiales; family Aspergillaceae; genus Aspergillus; species Aspergillus sydowii. Next base: position 92,777 of record NW_024467879.1, on the reverse strand, counting down.
ATAATTGGAAGTTGATCTAAAGTGGGGTCCGTAGAAATGTATAATGTTAATTGCGTCTTTACCAACCTAAAATGTCTCCATTAATATATATATATATTCACGCAAATCGCTCCTCGATATCACTCATCCGCTCCACAGCCTCCCTCGCGTCCTCTCGCGTCCTCTGCTTCAGAATGTTAATACTCGTCACCCACTCAAACCTCGTCTTCCAGTACGCCCATCGCTCCCTCGACCACGTCGCCGGCCCCTTCCACTTGGAGCCCGGCAGTTTCTCCAGCTCCCCTCGTTCCTGGTACATACGCGACCCGCATTCGCGGATCCAGATCGTTGCAGCCGGCACGTACCCATCTAGATTCGAGAGTTCTCCCTGGCCCCAGTTCGTCTCAAGGGCCTTCTGCAATACGCGACCGCCGCGGTAGATGTGTGACGGAGTGGGGAGCCCAATCGCTGCCATCTTCGCGCAGTACGCGTTTAGGTTGAACCACAGCTGTCGGTCTTTGCGCCGGGAATACGCTGTTATTGTTAGTATACGACCTACTCTACTCGACTAGAGGGACGTACAGTGCCATGAGAACTCGTCTATAAGCATTGCTAGGCCAACGAGCTCCTTGTATTCCCCACTGGAATGTGCCTCGAGGGCTTCGCTGAAGTCTGCCAGCCGGTCGGTCATCTCTGTTAGATGCTCGGCGGCGTCTATGAGCATGCTAAGAACAATCTCCGGTCTCGGAGGCGACGGTTGAACGTCGTAGGCATTCTCCCTGGGTGGCGGGGTCAGGGCTTCATTGACTACATCGGCCGCTGGGATTGTGGGATCTGTGAGCAGTTTGGTGAAGGCTGAGACAAGGGCCGGAGGGGCGCCCGAGCTGGTTGGGACGTCGTCTCCGCTGGCCCAGGCGTTAAGAAAAGCGGTGCAGGCATCTGTCATGGCTACTGACACGAAGATATTGATTAACCTACGAGGAAGGTAGTACAGGTTGCTACGTACTTATACTCAACGGTTGGATAGGCGGCTGCACTGCCCCATGAGTCAAGTCTAACCACAGGACCACGGTGGACCTGATAATTCGCCCCCAACTCGAACGCTAATTAACAAGAAAGAATGTGGGTCTACCGTGTGCAAGTATAAAACTGTAGTTTGGACTCTGGAACATGTGGTCGATAGATAATTCTTCATCGCTGCACGGGGTATCAATATTCATTATCGATAAACAAAACACCAAGGAACAAGGACCAAGGATCCACTCAGTGGCTTTTAGCCCTACAGCCCTAGGGACGGGCCTGTGCGACCGCTGCTTCTAATTAAGTTATATATTCTAGTCTTCTGCAGGTTTTTGAGGAAGGCACGGCTTCCCCCACAAGGCTTTGCACCGTGCACTATCCATTATATTCTCCGTCTGCCCCATTTCTAGCTCTATTTCCACCTTGTTGCTGTCATTGTCGTGAGAATTGACAAGGCTCGTGCTGCCGAGCTTCTCTGAAGGTTTGTAGTGGTGAAACAACTCCGGGAAGACCGTGATACAGTTCAAACCTCGCTCGCGGCAGCCATTCATCAATGCGATGTCAAAAGCCTCATCATTGCCAGTGCCAATATCCAGCAGCACATTCCTTGCCCCCTGCCGGCTCAGGGCATAGGCAAAAGAACAGATGGGCATCTGCGAATAGAATACGACGCGGTGGCGCTCGGGTAGGGAATTGATGCTCTGGATACTCCCAGTGTACGACTCAGCAGGGCACACGGTCGTATCGTTGATATAGACAGACTCGACGTCCGGGTCCCAGGCTCAATTACTAGAGCCGATTCCAGATCAGACTGAATGATGTGTTCAATGAGCTTGAGATGTGCTATCCAAGCCTGAGCGGAACCTGAATTGGGGTGAGCCCTGTCTTCACTCCCCAGGCTGGCGAAAGCAGTGACTATGTCGGTGGCGATGGGAGGCTGGGGAGGGATTTGGATATCAAGTCCGGTGGCATTGGCAGCAGCCTGAAGACCTCTTGTCCGCCAAGAGGAATAGGGGGAGAGGGCGAGGATGGCTTCGAACTATCGCAGAGCAGTTAGGAATCAGTAGAAGATCACTGGTGAACAGCAAGGAACTTACACCCAATGTTGAGTTCCGGGCACCGACAGGATTCGAGAGAGACCATGAAGAGTTTACGGATAGAGATTGAGGATCTTGCGAGTCTGACACTGGTGTGGCCAAGGTGCCTGGAATGGCTGTGGGCGTAGAAAACTGGCCCGATTGGTAGAGAAACAGCAGAAGTAGAGAGACGGGGGCAATGCAGAGACACCATCGCCAGCGGGGAGAGAGCAACGCAGGAAGCGATGCCATGTCGATGAAGAATCACAGCATTAGTGACAGGAGTCGGAAGCTCCGGCTCTGAGTCTTCGGTCTTCAGGCTTCACTCTTGGCTCGATCTGACGATAAACACCGTCGTTCACTAACCCCGATCGGATCACTACCCGTGACGAACCGGCTCCACTGGGCGGATGTGACTGGTGGATTGCGGCTGACAGCTGAAAGACGCGACCATTTGTCGTTTGTCACGTCCCGTAGTTCGGTTCTTTGTTTACTTTTTTCTTTCATCTTTCTTCATTCTGCATCTTCATCCTTCATCCTTTCAGCATTCTTTGTCTATTGTATGTCTGCTGTACTTCTTATCAAATGGTGATGGTTAGACTCCTGTGCGCCTCCGCCCGCCGCTCAACCTGCGCTGCCCGCTCCCCCGCCGTGACATAGCGAGTCTCCTTGGGCAGCACCGACCGCAAGTCCGCCAGCTGCACCAACTGCGTCACCACCGAAAGCGAATCCGAAGACGAATCGGAGGTATCCAATCCCTGCCAGCGGACCATGATCGTGCCTTCATGCAGTCCCGTCGTGTTGATCCAATTGTAAACACCGGGATCCGCCAGAGACACCACAAATGTGTATGTGCCATTGGCATTGGCGACGGCCTGTTTGTTGTTCAGACTGACCTGGTTATTCCCAGGGTCGACCGACACCATCCACGGGTTTGTCGCTGGGAAGACGAAATAATCCGCTTCTCCGGCCGTCACAGTCGCGACGAGGGCCTGATCCGCGGCGAGGTTGTAATGGCCAAACGAACTCGCCTGGCTGGTCAGGGTGCCCAGCGTGCTGGACTGACTGGGACTCGCCAATGAATTCACTTTGTTGATCATCGTCTTCAGTCCGAGCGCGCCGACACCGTAGTCGGCGACGGATTCCTGTAAGTTCCACTTCGAGGTGGCGATGATCTGGTTCCTGCTGATCGGATCGTGGCCCTCGGTATCGCTGACTACCTTGACGGTGAGTTTGTCCGGTTGCTCGGTTTGCCAGTCCCCAAGGTTGTTGCGGATTAGGAGCTGCTTCGCCAGACGGGTCGAATGGATATGATTCGCTTGGCCATCAGCAGCGGTACTGTTGATCGTGATAATGTACGAGCCATCATTGTTGACGACAAGATCACTGCCGGACAGATGCGACACCGTATTTTGTGAATTGGGATCGCTGATCAGAGAGAAACTGACGTCCGACGGCCCTGGAGCATGCCGGTGGCCCGTCACAACGTAGTCGACCTGGGAGCTGATCGGAACGGTGCGATAAACGCAGTCCGGGTTGTCGTAGGAATATCGCCCGCCAGGAACGTCGAGGTTGAACCAGCTGCGCGGACCGGAATCGTACCAGTAGACTTTGGGGTAGTACGGGTCGGTGTTGACAGCCTTCTGCACCGCACTGAAGGTCAATTCTTCGATTGCCTCGTCGAGACTGGAGGAGGCCTCGTCGCTGATCGGATGTCCATGAGCGACCTTGTAAGCTCCCTTTGCCTCTGCCTTGAGAACAGCGAAGGCGTTTTCTTGGTAAATGTCGATTGCGAGCTCGTCAAGAGCCCGCTGGTCTGGCGTAGCGAGCGGACTGCGCGCCTGGATGCCAGTGACGGCAATTCCAACGACAGTCGTGAGTTGGAGGAGCCTCATGATGCAGTGAAGCCAACAGGGTGTAATTAGGAAATTCAACTCGGGGTGAACGCTGTTATATGGGGAACCTGAGTGTCTTTGCCGAATTGCACCATATCCATGTGCTTGTGCTGGCTTATGCAGGGCGCAGTCCAGCACAAATCAGGCACAGCCCAGATCAGCGCCAACCCACACAACACATTGTAGAGTAACCAAGAGCAGGCTGGGAGGAGCAAACACATCCAGAATACCTCAAATCACTCGCTCAAGAATAGAGCTGTTTCGAACTGAGATGCAAGCGTGCGAGTAATGCACCAGGCACAACGATACGACATTGCATGGCGAGCTGTGGCAGTGTTGGTTTGGGAACGATCTACGGGGTCTTTCCAATTCGAGTTCGGATACTCGTAAGCCAGAAATCCACGAGATTGGGGGCGAACGTCGAGAATCTGAACAGTTTAAGCGACTTATTATCTACTACATTCACTTCCCCAGAGCCCTGTGCCGTTGGTCTGCCTCGGAACAGACAGGACCTAGCTGTACCACTACATTACGATATCGGGGAACTATAAGGCTGGGCTGTCTATTATCATGAAGAATGAGCAGATGGTGATGCTTACCCTGTGCTTGCATTATCAGGAGACCTGAGATGGGCAAGGAATGCTCTCAGTCAATTGATTTGCTACTTGCTTCTAGGAATATACTAACGTATTCCGATTATTAGACGACACCTGCACCGGGACAACTGGAATGCCGACGACCGGGACATGACCAAGTGTAGAACGGTTGGCACAAGGATACTATCAAGGCGGTCCCCGGATCGACGAGTCCTTTTGTGATATTGTTTGCTTATCGAGCTTCATCAGCGCGGCTGGCTGAGCAGGGCGTTCAGCTGTCGGCACATCTGACTTGATTGGGATTAGCAGCAAGCACGGACCATGAGACTGAACAGTGACAAGATGGACGAGGAATGCGAATATAAATCTTGCGACTTCCCCCGGGCGTCTTGATTCTTGGTGTTTTCCACACATCTCCGCCATGGCAGCCCTCCACCAGACACCACGCCTGCAGGTTGATTTCTCCTGGAAAAAGTTCAAAGGCCTCATCACGGACACCAACGATCCCGACGCGGGCCCTCTTTACATTGTCCACTGGCATGCCGTCAAGGCCCCGCATCTGGTGTTCAAACGGCCGGCCGACGACCACACAGTCGGTACTGGCACTCTGCACACAGTCAAGATCAACGCAGACTTTGAGGTCGCCGGACGGAAGGGTACCCTGGCTGCACAAAAACGATTCAAGACCCTTTACACACACCAGTCATATGCCTTGTCCGACACTGACGAGCCAGTCACCCTGACCTGGACCAGTGACAGCGGCTTCACGACATGGGACTTTGTCTGCGTCGACGAGCGACAGCGACCGGTGGCAAAGTACACGGCCAAGATCTGGGGGGTCAAGAAAATCGGCTACATAGAGTTCATGGACGATCGCGAACTGACCGAGGCGGCGCGCGACGAGCTTGTCGTGACAGGGATGACCCTGTTCTATTGCATGTGGCTGCGGGTCAACAACATCTTCTCTCTCTTTGGCGCCGTGTTCCACCGTACTGACAAGAGCCAGTCGGGCTTGAAGAAAGATGAGGTGGACTGATTGAGAATATGTCGAATGATACCATGTGGAATCCCACTCCTGATAGAGACTTTGAGATTGAGAATTAGCAAACGTTCCGTATGACATGATTGAATTAGAGATTCATGAGGTACCTGATAGTAATCCACTGATATTGAACCATTTTCAACTCGATAACGGCGAACCTGTCCTCAGAATGTGGAGGGAACTATAGCACTTTCATGGGATAGAGGTCCACATACAACCAAGAGCGCATCCAGTGTGGAGTGTGGAGGTATTGGGGTTAGTCCTTCTTCAATATACCATTGGTCAGCGCCATCAATAATGAATGGCAATCGGGTTCGAATAAGTCATGGAAAGCCATGGGAAGAACTGGACGAGCGAGATATTGGCATATTCGGCATGATTTCTGGATTCCAAATCACAGCCCACACCGTCTCTTCCACGACGGAGTGTCGACGCGTTTGAACAGTTGGGGGATGCTAGTTACTTCCAGGACGAGAATAGATGCAGTGTTGGAATTGGAGAGCTCCCATGACGGCTTTGAAACACCGGTGACGAATGCGCTGCACTGCCATTGTCTTTACCAGGAATGCTGGACAGCAATTCCAGCCCCTGAACCTCCGCAATTCCTCAACCGCAGGTGTTGGCTGACCTGACAAAAAGGATGCCCCCAAAGACGAACCTGACCTGAGGACGATGATGGCGGTGCTGACTGTGAACGGTACGAAGCCCTAGCCAAGATGATTGACCGGTCGTTACTTTCTAGAATGAAGATGGCGTGGCTGAATCTTTGATTCTAAAAAGAGAACCAACTGCCGTGTTTATCAGCAATTGGTTAGGGCTGTTCTCCGAACATGGAGATGACTGTGGAGCAGTGATATTCCTTCGGAAGCCCACTGTGGCATTGATGCGAAGATAGCCATACGATTGGCCACTGACGTTCATGTACTCATTGTTGGAAATGCATCTGACGGCTTAAATAGTCTTTGCACATTCTTCTACATCGTACTTCGATGTCTACCAAGTGACTGGGAAACACCCACCATCTACCTGGCGTCGTTTGTAGAAGTATGCTGATATCAGGCCTGCGAGCGGCAGCCTCTAGCTCGACTGAAATAGACATCTTCGTATACCAGAAGGTCAGGACTGGCCGGCAAAGGAATTCCCAAACCAACCTTCAAGGTTTCGACATACATAGCTGTGTATACCGTGAATGGTGCAAGTCCATTGGCCATGTGCTGTTCCAGGCGTGTAGATCTGGCTTATGGATCTTCAGGGCTGTTTCAGGAGATCCAATTTTGAATATACGAACGACCCGGACCATCCGACAGTTCCAGTGGAGCCGACTCAGCCTCAATAGCCGGGGATAGGGTTGTCCCTGACTGCTTGACTGTCAGCGAGCGTTATTGGAGGTTCTTTGGCAGAAGTAGGGGTATGGCCCCCAAGGATACTGTTTTACAACACCACAAACTGCAGTGCTGTGGTCGCTCAGTCCAGCTGAAGGATCTGGGATCAGCGCGCATCGAGTCGAAGACGACAATCGTAATCATACTCGGCTTCAAACTGTTCCTTGGCACATCAGTGTGCTCTATTGGTATAGCTCGAGGCAGCAACAGTGTCCGGGGGGAAGTAGTGTCTGGGAAAGGTATAAAGTCAGTCCAGTATCTGCTGCTCTTCTGGTAACCATCAAGCCTCTTCGCACTCTCATTCACTATTTATTATTCATTCAACCTCTCTCATTTCCAGATCCTCGCAATCCCGCGCAATCACCATGCATTTCGTCAGCATCTCTGCCCTTGCCGTGGCCCTGGCCACGTCCGCTATGGCTGCCACCCCTAAGTTTGACGTCACCCCAGTGGAAGCGCGCGTCCCGGGGATCATCAAGTCCAACGACGGCTACACCTGCCTCGACAGTGATGGAGGACAGAATAAGACCGAAAAGTGTGGCCTCTTCGTGTCCGATGGAGCAGGCGGCCTCTCGTCGCAGAACGGATTCCTGGCCTTCAACGGCGAAAACCTCACTGTCGTATCGCAGAGGCCCGAGTTTGCCTGGAAGGGAGTTGAGCTTCCTTCTCAGGTGAGTTGGCTGTGAATATGGACGGTTGATTGACACTAACTACTGAAATATAGATCGGAACTGCTGTGTATGGCCTCACGGTGTATAACGGAGACAAAATTATCGAGGGACCGGCCTGGACCACGGTGCTTGGGGAGACTATCTCCAAGCCTAGGAAGGATTTCGCCATCCAGCACTTGATTTTTAAACAAAGCGCCGATGGCACGTTCTGGTAAATAGACCGACCATGTTGCGGACTCGACAGGGGTGGGATGCTTACCCATCGAGGATTTGCCTGGTTTGACGGGTCCAGGTTGTGATGGTTTTACGGTGAACCAGGGTTCCATTCGTTACTAGCAATACTTGTTTTATTAATATTGAAAAGACCATTTGTCGATACTGCCTGTCCCTCTGTAAACAAGGCTTATTAGTGTGACGGAGAGAGGAGGATGCAGCTTATTTTCCTTAAGCTCAGCATAGCGTGTGAATCCGGACTAATGGCTGTCATTTCAACGGTTATTCAGTGAAAACATTGCATAGTGGCCTGTGCAACTGCAGGTGGGGTGGCATATATCCCACACTAACCGCTTTATACTCTGTATCTGTTTCATAACTACTGCACTACTTCTAGCCTGTGCGGAGTTGGAGACGTTACACCACGTCAACTCTGCACACCTGAGACATGACAGTGCAGATCTTTGATGGCATGTTGTGGGGTTGCAGGATATAAAGCTGCCAGCTTTGCCATAGCTCAGCCCTAAGACTTAGCGAAAGCCGGCACACCAAACATCCTCCTGACAATCTACCTCGTACAGTATTAGCAGTCTAGAGAAATGCTGCTACAGGCTGTAGCAGACACTGTTTCCCAGCACTATGTTGCTGTGATTGCTGCCTCAGTAGGTGAATTGATATACCATGTCGCAACATTGGATGCTAAACTGCTGTCGTGCTATGTATAGATCCTATTGGGCATCGCAGCCAAGTGTTTATATGAGCTGTGTCTAAACCCTCTTGCCCGATTCCCCGGCCCCAGATATGCGGTTGTGAGCCGGATTCCAAACCTATATCACAACTTCAAGGGGGATCACAATGACTGGATCAGTGAGCTCCACAGTATCTACGGCAGCACCGTTCGTGTAGCTCCCAATGAGCTGAGCTATTCGGACGCCCAGGCATGGAGGGACATATACGGTCATGCGATTGGCGGTACGAAGCCAACAGACAAAGACATGCGGTTTTACGGGCCCTCGTTCAACGGATCTCCAGATATCATCCGTGCTTCTGGCCCTGACCATGCTCGCTTCCGCCGCAACTTCTCCCATGCATTCTCGGAGAAGGCTCTCCGTGAGCAGGAGCCATTGATATGCCACTATGTGGACATGTTGGTGTGCAAACTCTCTAATCTGGCCCGTGAAAGGGCGGAAACCCCCATTGAGATCGTGCGTCTATATAACCTTACAACCTTTGACATTATGGGCGACTTGACCTTCGGTGAGCCTCTGAACCTACTGGCCGGTACTGGTGATGATGGCTGGGTATCTGCGATATTCCTGAGCATGAAGACAAATTCCCTGCGAAGACTTGGGCGCTACTATCCCTGGACTGCACTATTAGCCAAGAGGCTCATCCCACAGGCCCTAATTGAGAAGGCCATCTCGCATTACAAGGCGTGTCAGGAGCGGGTGGATAGGCGTATTGATCCAACGCGAAACGTCCACAGGCCCGATATCTGGGGCCTTGTGATGCGACAGAAGGAGGAGCTCCGACTGAGCCATGCTGAGATGTATGCGAATTCGCAGGTGTTTATGGTTGCTGGCACCGAGACAACAGCGACTGCACTTAGCGGACTGACATATCATCTTCTCATGAATCCGGACAAAATGGACAAGATAGTTCGCGAGATTCGAGACGAGTTCCAGAAGGACTCCGACATCAATCTTGGATCTCTTATGCGGATGGATTATCTGAATGCGTGTATCGAGGAAGGCCTGCGTATATACCCTCCAGTGCCGGTGGGACTGCCGCGAGTTGTTCCCCTGGGAGGGATCTCTGTCTGTGGGGAGCATATCCCTAGCCAGGTATGCCTCTTACTGTAACTTCAATTCGCAATGTCTGTTCCCCTTTGCTGACAATGGCGCCAACAGACAGCAGTATCAGTCAACCAGTGGGCAACATATCGTGACCCGGCCAACTTCAAGCGACCCAATGAATTCATCCCCGAGCGATGGATCAGCGATGAATTTGCCAGTGACAACAAGTCCGCCCTTCAACCATTCTCGTTTGGACCAAGAAATTGCCTTGGGAAGAAGTAAGTTCTTTCTACGATCCGCTGCAGGATTAACCCTAACAACGTTCTCCAGTCTGGCTTACAGCGAACTGCGCGTCATACTGGCGAAAGTGCTGTATAACTTCGATCTAAGCCTTGCTCCGGAGTCTGTAGGTTGGGATAAGCAGAAGGTCTTTTTCCTGTGGGAGAAGCGCAAGTTGATGGTTCGTTTGAAGGAACGGACCAAGGCTGTATAGAGTCTCTGGGTAGGGAGACAGCGCATACACTTCACTAAATTGTTATCCAACCGAGGTGTTTCATCAGTGTAACGACGATATGACACTTCAATACGTAGACAATTTTGGTTCCTAATCCAAATGCTACTCGATTGCGATTGATTGTTTCTATTTTCCCTATCGAGACTCACATCGAGCGGTCTGTCTGTATTTGACTTACGGGTGAATCACGACCTTCTCACCAGAAACGCCCGCCTTATTCCTGTCTAGTGCCTTGTCAATACTATCTAAGCCACCATCCACCACGACCGGCCGGTTGGGGACGAACTGCCCCGTTGCCAGCCATCCATCACGGCCACCCAAGCGCTCAAATAGAGGCTCGCTCAAGTACCGCAGCTCCGGCTTGCTACCCAGGCCCATGATCTGTCGCACCTCAACCTTGGGTTCTTTTGAGGCACCGCGAGTTTGAGCATCCGCGTCGGCCCCGAGTACAGTCACGACGCAGCTCTTGGTGTTGGCGGCATGGAGGACGTCAACTCCCAGCGCCTGGGTCTCAGCCAGGGAGATACTATCAAATACAAAGTCCAGAGGAAGATCATTCACCGCGGCGACATAGTCCTGCGGGCCGGCCTGCTTTCGATCCAAGACAACATGCGCTCCCAGTTTCTTCAAGTGCTCCTCGTGCGTCAGGCTCGCGTTGGTCACAATGCGCGAGTAGCCTGAAAGCCGGGCAAGCTGGATCACATACTGACCAACAGACGAACTTCCACCGAGGACAACAATGCTCTTCCCACTCCCAGCGCGGTCACCACCATCGCTCCAGGGCGGCGGTGCAAGGCCCTGACCCGTCTTGTCGTAGAGACCGGTCACGGCTGCAACAGTCGCAAGACTGATTCCCGCGGCCTGGTCATCGCTGATGGCATCGGGCGTCTTGCCGACGAGGACTGCTGGCATCTTGCAGTACTGCTGGAAAGTGCTGGCATCGTAGTTACCGACAATGCCCTGGAAGAAGACGCGGTCGCCCTCCGCGAAGTTGGATACCTTGGAGCCGGCAGCCACGATTTGGCCAGCTGCATCGCTTCCTAGGACCGCAGGGAATGACTTTAGAAAGAAGCCAGTGTCTCGGATCTTCCAGTCGACCGGGTTGATCGCTGTGGCGGCGATCTTGATCTGCACCTCGTCGTCGCCCAGGGCGCCTAGTGAGCGCTCTGTGATTGTGTGCTTGCTGCTTCCCTCCTGCAGGAGAGCAGCTTTGAAGGTTGATGGAGGGGCCATGATCGTGATTTAGAAAGTATCTGACGGTTGCAAGACTGGATTGGAATCGCACAAAGACGCAGTTTTGATTCTTTGATGCATTGTTATGACGTCACAACTTGCATTATCACGCACTATGCAGCGCACAAGTAGCATTATTTAATGCACTGCATAAACGGATGCATAACCTGCAGCGTGGCACCGAAGAGATAGAAGGCTCCTCTGTGAATATCGTCAATAAGAGGTACTTGCTAACCGCATCTATTTTTCAGCTCCTGACGACGAACATGATCTCTACCAAACGAGCTGGCACCTTAGGTTCACCTCCCAAACTACCCTGTCCGACGACGAACGGAGCGGAAACATCACTACAAATTCAGCGTCGCCAATCCTTGAGCATAAAGGTTGCATCCTCGACTAAGGGATGGCTCGCAGACCTACGAGCTTGCAGTTGGCGTGCTCGCTGACGTTATACTGGCCTCGGAGAGCGTACATCTCCCTGCCGACAAGATTAGGATTGAAATAGGATACCAGAATAATGTTTGTCAGGGCAGGTTCCATGTGAATAATAAAAGATGGTCAATAGTAATATTGAAACTAGTGCTTCTGATTGAATTGGGCCATTATATTAGGCTGAAGTGGCAGATGGGAGGCCATCGGATCTGCGCAATGGTGACCCAATCATACTGAATGCGATCAAAGGACACCAAGTTAGTATGCACTATTGTATCTGATCATGGTAAGACCGCGGCGCGACAGTTTTGAGTTTCTGTCTGTACTTCCGAGCTGTAAACCCTGGTCGGCGGAAGGTGGCGTTTCTGTCGCATCTATTGCATTTGGAATGGCGTTTTGTGGCGAACGCCACCACAGCCATGTGCTTCACTCCTTTGGAACGCTTCCATCCTCATCTTGGTGTCCAAGTCAATGCCCCCAGGCCATTCGTTGATCCTGGTTGCGCCAGAGGCATGAACGCTGTACCACCTATGTGTTATGACATCGAACTAATTTACAATGCAGCCAGAAGTGCGGTCTACGATGAGAAAATGAAAATGAAACGAATACCTGTGTCCATTGATATCCTCGTCTCACATGTCGCCATTCTCCAGGTTGGCGAATGCTAGTCCCGTAGCAGGATCAAGACCCATCAGTTCATCAGTAACCGGTAGGGAACGGCCGAAAATAGCGTCCCATTCACCCCAGTCAAAGGAGACAGCTGGGTCACCTGTGGAACTGGGGCAGGATTCGGGCATGGGCGTTGGTATTGTTGGGTTAGTTGTGTTCATGCCAGGGTACGATGAAACAAAATCAAAGTCAGCTGCACTGGTCGGGACATGCAATGCATGAGGACTCCGAGCGGTAGACGTTATGACCGAAGTGGGAGGCATGGCGGGTGAGACGCGAGCAGAGTCGCTAGAACTTCGCTGTCGTTTCAAATTACCAGCTGCCTCAGGGATGTCACTTGGGCTCTGACTTTGGCCAAACAACGCAGGCAAGGGCAAGTTGGGATTAAGGCCGGCTTTCAGCCAGGCCTTTTGGCGGAGGCGATGGATCATGTTCCATGCCTCACGGCCTGCATCCCCTAACGGACGAAGGGTGGGTAGGTCATCCCGGGTGCCCACAATGCCTTCGCCCGGACCAGCAAGTGCTAGAATTCGATCAATAAACGATCGCGATACCGGCGCCTCGGGGCTGTAAGGCCGTTTGTAGAGGTCGATAAGAAGGATCCTGATACAGTCAGCATGGCTACTACTAGAAACTTCACATATCAACCTACATCGTTGCATGCATGGGCTGGTGATTTCTGGTGCATCATTAGCCAGGGCACTCATTTCGCAAACCAATGGACTCACCCAGGCCAGCCCCAACGGAATGGCTTAAACTCAGGATCTGCTGCTAATTGGATGAACTTCTCCATGAATGCATAACAATGTCGCAATGCGCTGTCGAGGTTAGAAACTGCAGACAACTGCCTCTGAGCAGTGGCACTTACGACTGTCGCGCGTACGGCCAGATTCGACTCTGCGGATTCCGGAGAAACGGCTGATAGGCCACGCAGAAGGCCTATAATCATGTCAGCAGAAGAGCCGGATAGTAGCCTGAGGAAAACGGACCTTATCAATGAACAACGATAAAAGGATCCGAGTCCATTTGTGAAAGGCGACAAGAACTGGTGAATGATATTGTTCGTGGCAGCCAGATGGGCCGTCGTCACCAGGAATGGCCGCCGCGCAGGAACGAGCCGACGCTCTCGACTCAGACTCGGCCGACTCGGGCGGCGCTGATGGATTTGCGGAATTGTCGCTTGTGGGAATCCTGCTGACAATGGAATTGAGTTTCTCTTGGAGGTCGTGAAGCGCAGAGCGAAGTTCCTCCATATCCCCCCTGGTGACAGGCTTCGTTCCGAGCTGAATTTTTAGTATCCGATGAACGGACTCTGCAAAGGTCAGACAAACAATCGCATCCAAGTTCCAGAGGCTCACTCACGCGCCATGATACATTTGCCTCTCGCAGACAAGTAGTACACATTCACCATCGACGGCCCACCGCAGAGAGTCGGGTCATCCGGGTTATCGGGCGGTCGCTGGCCGGTGGAGACCAAGTGTTCATACTGCTCAGCTTGAATAGTACTTATCAAAGTGTCCTTGACCTCGCTGGTCTCACGAACATCCCAGTAGGTGTCCTCGCTAAGCAGCGGCGGTAGTCCACTAGACATGGCAATCACAGAGTCCATGTGGACGATATGCCACCACACTCGCCGTCGGAATTCCCCCTCACATGGTTCAATATTGAACTGCGAGGGATCTCGATGCAACCCCAAGCTCTGAGACACCCTTACTGCAAGGCTAATGAACAAACTACTCCTCAGGGGCTCTTCCTCGCGTGATAGAATTGTTTGCGTAATAAGATAAGCAGCCAGGTCATAAAGGGAGGCGCTGCGAGGAAAGGGTATCCTGGCCAGCCAGCAAGTGACCTCGTCAGCATAACATTCCGAGAGCTCCGACCGTGAACATGAAAACGAAGTTTTGATGGTGCCTGACGATATGGATACCGAGCCTCCAAACCAGATGGCGTATAAAAGAGGGACGAACGATGGCTCTGTCCATGGCCCTCTAGTATATGGAGCCATACCATACCAGTTCCAGAAATCAGTGTAAAGCTTCAGGACGGTTGGAGGATGGATGATTGGGCTCAGGGGATGAACGCCGGACATGAACCCCTTGTAGAGGATGTCACTTTGCATTTTTGTTGGGACATTGTCAAGCATATCCGCCCGAACCTCATCATCTACCAAGGGAAAGGTTCCCGATCGCAGAGAGAAAGCATGTGGGGCAACGCCAGGAAATTCCGAGGTGATTCTAGAGCGCAGGATCTGGCCCTGCGCACCTCTAGGAGGGTCGGCCATGGTATCACCAGCTGTCGCGAAATCGCGAGTTTGGTCCTGACTGGTGAGCAATTGGTTGAGCTCGCCCAATTCGTGGGAGATATAGGCCCAGTAGGTTGTGCCGACATATCTAAGCAACAGTTAGGTATTATTGTGACGGTGCACGTTGATAGTACTAACCTTGAGCTTCCGCGACGTGCGTGGCTCAAGTGTCCTACGTTTGAACCGCTCAGTGGGTCAACAGGGTCGGTGGCGAGGCCGGTCGGGATGGCAAATTCGTCGCTGCTACCGTCAACAGCAGCGCCAGACGGCTGTTCTGGTCCAGAATCACCATTCGCCGTCGAAGCAGCCACCGGTTCGGAGTTGACCGTCTCCCGTCTCAGAGCACGGCGATCCTCCTGCAACTGCTCAACAAGCGATGTAAGTTTGGCCAGCTGGGTTTCAATTGCGCAGAGATCTGGCGTCTGTTCCGGTGGGAAAAGATTGCCCTTGCTCCGATTCTCATCTTCCTCCAGCGCGTCTGGTATCGGCGTTCGCAGCTTACCAGGACTGGCTCGGATGTCATTTTCGCGTGGTTCGTCGTCGTAGGTGCACGCGGCCGCAATTTTCGAACAGTTTCCGCATATCGGATGCACCTGGATTTTGTCAATATTAGAACGCAATGGAGATGGAAAACCGGGCTCACCTTGTCGCATTTGACCTTTCGCCGCCGACAGGTTTGGCAGCTATGACAGATGCGGCGCCTCGTTATGCGACTCCTCTTTGAGCGATGGCTGCGGGCCGACCGTGACGATTGTCGCGCAGGGGGGCCAACCTGGCTACCAGAGTCGGAGTCTTGGTCCACCTGCATGATCAGCCTGTCATCGCATCGCGTCAATAGACGAAGATGGAGCTGTTATGAAGTTGGAACCCGGGGAGAATTCGGGGATTCCGAAACTCGCGGGGAAATTACGCACGTGACCCGTGAGTTTAGATAATCAGCAATTGGCGATGTCGTCATTGGTCAGCCACTTTGCAATTGCACTCGAGTCCATACGAGTTACAAGTTACAATTCACAAGTTTATCCAGATAGGCGATGATAGATGATTAATTGATGGACGGCGTCTGCAAAATCTATGCTGACAATGGCCCTTGATGAGGCCCTGCTGGCGTTCCGCGAACTCAGTCCAGTTGGATATATATATTAACTAGGCTAATGGCTGGACTTATTCTACCCAACTCTCCAGATTTCCCGACTTGGTCGTACAGTTCTTGACATGGCAGTTGCGAACCACGGTTCTCGTAGCCAAGTTGGTTGCCACAAGCCGGACAATGTTCTAGAAGCCTGCCAAGGGTAACACTGCGTCATCGATCGAGAGACCGAGAGATCGGATATGAAAAACTCTATCGCCTGGATTCTATATGAACCCGGCGCAGTCGTTGCTGCCAGATATCATCCGCTGTGATGGCAGTCATGGTCCCACCTGGCCAGCTGCAGGCGGGCACCATAACGGTCCTTGTACTCGCCTGGACCTTCACTCTCCTGCGGTTCACAGCCCGACGCCTACGCCGGGTCAGTCTCGGGGTCGATGACTATCTCCTCATTGCCAGCCTGGTAAGTTAGTGGCAGATAGCAAATCGGAACTTTCTAACGATATCTCCGTACGGACCGTACTTTGTGGTTTATCGGGGATTGCGCTCGCCAGTAAGTTCGGACGTATAGATTGCAGAGACGGCCGTTAACCTATACGTACAGTGATCCATTATGGACTGGGCCGTGATACTACGCCTGACCTCTCTGCGCATGACGCATTGATGGTGAAACAGGTAAGCCATCCGAGGTCGGTATAGTGGAAAGTGGAGATTGAGCATAAGATATAGCTACTCTACGTCTTTGAGATTTTCTACGTGATCGACCTGCTGCTCATCAAGCTCTCCATCCTGTTCATGTATCGGCGCATTTTCACAGATATGTCGCGCTTCTTCCGGGTGGGATCACGAATATGCGGCGGTGTTGTGGTGGCATGGGCGCTTGCCTTTGTGCCGGCGGCAATCTTCCAATGCACCCCGGTATCCAAGGCCTGGGATTCCGATAAAGAAGGACATTGCATCGATTTGCGTGTGGGGTTTATCAGCGTAGCGATACCGAATATCCTCACAGATATCGCCATTCTCACGTTGCCCGTGCAGGTCTGCTGGCACCTTGCCGGGAGTGTGCTGTACCGACTGTCTATCAGTGGGATCTTCCTGCTGGGTGCTTTGTCAGTTCTACCCGGTCCTACTGATGTCGGTTCTAATCGATAAATCTAGCGTGATTGGCGTGAGCATCTACCGACTGACGCTTCTGTTCCTGTACTCGCCGGAGAATGTGTCCGGTAAGTGCCTCAGCCACCCACTGAACGAAGGCCCTTTGATTAACCGGTTGAATATAGCAACTGTCGCGCCATCGACAATCTGGTCAGTGATTGAATGCGCAGTGGCCATTATCTGTGCTTGTTTGCCAACCCTAATGCCTCTCGTGCGGCTGATCTGGTCTTGTTGCCACTGCAGTCGTCAGTCGTGCGACAGGGAGCTGGAGGGGCAGGACCTTGTCCACAGTCCAATCTCCGATTCCCAAGGGCACAGAAATGGTCAAGCTGTGGCATTGAACAGGAAAAATGCAGCGAATGGCTTGATGGCGGCCAGCGGGAATGTGGTAGCGAGCGGCCGGGGAAGTGATGACAGCGCAGGACGGGGGATGGTGTCCGTAGAGCAGGTATCCGTGTAATATAAGCAGACAATATAAGGCTGGCCTAGTTCCAACTTTATCTTTGCCATTCCAATGACGATGCGAGAGCCAGTCCAGGTACGTCACTGGCGGCAGTGGGTGCCGGTGATGTCATACCCGGACTGGGCCCTGATCTATAAAGAACAGGAGGTGGATTCCGGCCACGTCTTGCAATCAGCTTCGACGCCATGAATTCAGCCCCAAATTACAGACTGGCTCAGGAGAAAGAATTCCACAAGCATGTTCAAACCCTCAGTGTGAAGACCGACTGCTGCTGACTTTCGTGTGGCCACAGGTACATTCCGCCTTACCACTCTCAGTCGCACTATGTCCCCTCCGATCCTGGCAGCCAGAGCATCTTCGCCCCGGAAGCATCGCAAGATGCGGCACTGACGTCCTTTGCTCAACTCGGCGCCATCCGTCTTGCGACCGAACGAGCGTTGATCTCCCTTTTCGACCGCACCCACCAGCACGTAGTGGCGGAGGCGACCCCGACGCTGGACTTGGTTGGTGGCGGATATCGAGACGAGAAGGATCGTTTACGCCTTGGATGCTGTGTTCTCCCCAAGGAAAAGGGGATTTGCCACCATGTAGAAGGGCTGCCATCGCGGGAGACCGCCAATCATGACGAACTTCGTAGCGAAGACGCCTTTGTGGTTATGGATACGAGCAAGCACGAACGATTCAATGCCGGCAATCTGATCGAGGCCGTATCGGATATACGCTTCTACGCCGCAGTACCGATCGTCAGCCCTCGGGGGTTCACAATTGGAGCATACAGTGTACTCGACAGCAAGCCAAGGACAACGCCACCGAATCAGAACGAGCTCGAGTTCATGAAGAACATGGCAGCCTCGGTGATGAAACACTTGGAAATGGAGTACC
Organism: Aspergillus sydowii CBS 593.65; assembly: GCF_001890705.1. Classification (NCBI taxonomy): domain Eukaryota; kingdom Fungi; phylum Ascomycota; class Eurotiomycetes; order Eurotiales; family Aspergillaceae; genus Aspergillus; species Aspergillus sydowii. The sequence continues at coordinate 74,367 of NW_024467879.1, read as the reverse complement.
TGGCGCTGAGAAACGCTCAGGCCGAGCGTAAGATGGTGGGACTTGGGAGCTTCGTCGAGGGGAGGTCTACGCTTCGTGACTCCTGGCAAGAAGCAGATGCACAGTATGCTGCCTCGCAGGCGTCTGGGTCGCCAAGAGAGGGCCAACCCAACATTAAGCAGCAGGACCTGCAGCATTTTGGCGACGAAGAGGGCGGACAGGATCTCCCTGTACGCCAACGACCTGCAAAGCAGACGAATGGCACCACGCCGCGGATCGGGACAACGAACAAGACGGTGCGAAGCGTGGCCGCGGGCGAAAGTCTGCAGGACCATACCCTCTCGGACAACACCAAGAAGACCTTCTCGCGCGCGGCGAATCTGATCAGAGAGTCCATTGGGGCAGAGGGCGTCCTGTTCCTCAGTGCCGATAGTGAGCGATTCGGGAATCTCGTCCCACGCAATACTCGTAAGGTGTCTGGCCGTGCTCCAAAAGTACCAAAACACAGCGATGACGACGAGAGCACGGACTCGTCGGGGGCATCTGTCGACAGTATTGCAGATCGAGAGTTGGAGCGCACGCCTGTGTCCGAGTGCCTGGGCTTCTCGACCACAAGGGAGTCGAGTATTGACCCCGACGCCGATGCTGGTCAAGCAATTGTCGTGCCAGAGCCATTGTTCAGTTCGCTGATACGTCGATATCCGCGAGGCAAGATCTTCACCTACAACAGCAGCGGGTCTGTTTCAGAAGACAGCGATGGCTCTCCGGCGAGTCGAGCTGGGCCAGACCACCGTCGCCGGGAGAAGCGTGCATCCAGCAGACGGCGCAAGCCAACGTTCCAGCAAGACGCCCACAGCCTGAGCAGCATCTTCGCTGGTGCCAGAAGCATCCTCATGCTGCCAATCTGGGACTCCGACAAGAACCGGTGGTTCGCTGGAACGCTGGTGTGGACAAACGACCCGGGGCAAGTCTTTACGTTCGCGGACGAGGTCACCTATATCTCAGCCTTTACCAACAGCATCATGACGGAGATCCGGCGGCTGGATGTGGAGATAGCAGAGAAGGCAAAGACCAACCTGGTCAGCAGTATCACTCACGAGCTGCGCAATCCACTCCATGGTATCCTGGGCACATCGGATATTCTCAGTGATACTGCCATGAACGCCCTGCAACATGGAATGGTTCACACGATTGAATCCTGTGGTCGCACCCTGCTCGATACCATCAACAACCTCCTGGATCTTACCTTCATCGACAAGTATGACCGGAAATCACAAGGAAGGCACCAGAGCAGAAAGAAAAAACCAATACCGGGAGCCCCGAAGAGCCCAGATGGTCTGCAAAGTAAGGACCGCGGAGAGAACCTTAATTTTACCAACGTCAAGCTGAACTCTGTGCTGGAAGAGGTCACCGAGTGTGTTTTCGCTGGTTACAGCTTCTATACCCACCCCCAGTCACCGCCACCAGCCATGACCATATCGTCGTCGCGCTGGGGCGGCCCAACGAGCAAGTCTGATCCAGTCGGACCTCGTGCCAACCAAGTCACAATCATCTTCGACATCCAGCCCGATACGGAATGGAACTTTTATACGCATGCCGGCGCATGGCGTCGGATACTGATGAATATCTTTGGCAACGCACTCAAGTACACCAGGTCTGGGTTTATCTATCTCGGATTGAGCTCCAAGCAGGTTCGCCCGGACCCGTCGTCCAAAGACTCGGACGACCAAGAACCAGAATTCGAAGTTACGCTGACCGTGAGGGACACTGGAAAAGGCATTGGGTCGAAGTATCTCCAGAACGGCCTCTTCACCGCGTTCTCGCAGGAAGATCCTCTTGCCTCTGGAAGCGGGCTTGGTCTCAGCATAGTTAGACAAGCCGTTGGGTTCCTCGGTGGCTCGATCGAGATTGAATCAACGCAAAACGTCGGGACGACACTCTCAATACGCACGCCGCTGGCTCCATCGTCCGACACATTGGACAATTCCTCGTCCAGTGCCGTTTTCCAGTCCCTGCAGAGATACACCCAGGACAAGACCATTGGATTCCTTGGCTTCGGCTCGGACCTGCAATCCAGTCGAGATACGGCTCTGTATTCATCCTTGGAACGACTGTGCCGCGAGTGGTTTGGCCTCGAGGTTGCCAATACATCTGTGCGTGGCGTGGATAAAAAATTCGACTTCTATCTGGCGGTTCAGACAGAGCTCAACTGCGAAGACACTAAAGGAAGAGACTTGTTTGGTCTAAGCCAGCATCTGGTCAACCGGGAGGGACGCTTCTCACCAGTTGTAGTGATCTGCCAGTCGCCTGAGGAAGCTCACCGGATGTTCGTTGCAGCCAAGAGCAGAAACGAGAGGTTCTACTTTGAATTCATCAGCCAACCATGCGGGCCCCGGAAGCTGGCGCGTGCGTTGGACATCTGCGTGAAACGACAGACCGAGCAGCGCTCGAGTGGTCTCAGCCCTGATGAGCCAACTCACTGGGTGGAAATGCCTGACTCTTCCCATCTGCCAGTGGATGTTGGGCCCAGCGAGCCTCCCAGTAACAGAATGAAGATCAGCAAACGCCCAACGGCAGACACCATGGGCGATGGATCTCCAAAAGGCTCTAGCGAGGCCAAATCACAGCAGGAGATGCCTGAGCCATCTGTGTTACTGGTGGATGATAATGACCTTAACTTGCAGCTGCTGTGTGCGTACACCGAGAGAGACAATCATCCGTATATGACAGCCAAGGACGGGGCAGAGGCAGTTGAAGTCTACAAGGCCGATCCAGGCAAGTATCAGTTTGTCATTATTGGTATGTTTTTCTATTCCTTTTGTCTATCTGTAGGAAGCCTATTCACTGACGATTTAGACATCTCGATGCCTGTTATGGATGGGTTTGAAGCATCTCGACAAATCCGCCGCATTGAAAAGGAGCATCGGGCCAAGATGAGCGAATCCGAGCAGAAAACCTCACCGCGCACCGTGATAGCTGCGCTGACCGGGCTTGACAGCACCAGTGCCCAGAAAGAGGCCTACTCGTCAGGCATCGACACTTTCCTGATCAAACCCGTGAAGCGGCCAGAGTTGCAGGCCATTCTGCGCCGCCAAATACACAGTAGCTAGATACCTTGTACTATATTACGAAGGAAAAGTAGTCCTGTATATAACATGTTATTTGTACATTATGTTAAAAGTCAATGGTACGGCATTAGAGGAAACAATCCCAACCTAGGCACACGTATATGCCCAATCATAGCATTAAGGCTGATGCAGCCACCTGTGGCCGAATACGAGCAGTCTCTGCAAGGCGGGGTGCAGCTTCAAGAACTGTCCTTCTACACGAATGCCAAACGCCATGGAGTCGCTTATACTACCCAGTGGACCAACAGCTGTTGATGTCGGTGTGATTAACACGTAAGATACCATCCAAGTTGCCGTTGCTTCAAGTGTATAATGATCATACAGCACACGCATGACTGTCCCTGCACAGCATCCCCTCGCTCCTCCCGATGGACTCTCCTCTCTGACTCTAGACATGCCATCATACTCATTTGTTATTGAGCATCCGTCCGGCCGTAAATTGCTCTTTGATCTTGGTCTGCGCAAGGACTGGTGCAACCTCCCCCCAGCCACGCTTGGCTTCCTTGAACAGGCCGGATGGCAGGTGGAAGCCAAGAAGAACGTCAGTGAGGTGCTAGAAGACGGAAATATATCGCTGTCCGATATTGAGGCCGTCATATGGAGCCACCATCACTTTGACCATGTCCGCGATATGACTGCCTTTCCTCCCAGTACGAAGCTCATCGTCGGGCCAGGGTTCAAGGAGCATTACGCAGACGCCTTTCCAACAAACCCGGCGTCGTCGCTTTGGGAGACAGCATGGAAAGGCCGAGAGCTGCAGGAAGTTTCCTTTTATGATTCGCCTCTTGACGTAGGACCGTCCAAGGCCCTTGACTATTTTGGCGATGGCAGCTTCTACCTACTGGATTCTCCGGGCCACACTGTCGGTCACCTTGCTGCCCTTGCTCGCGTCACTGTTGATGGACTTTCGTCTTCCAGCAGCTTCGTTTTAATGGGCGGCGATACATGTCATTTCATCGGACAATTCCGACCGACCGTATATCGGCCGTTACCAGTGGAACAGATGCCAGAGTGCCTCCACCTCCCGGCCTTCTGTCCTGGAACCATCATGGAGAGACTGCGGGAAAGTCCATCTAAACCGCTGTTCAGGATGCCCGAGGTGAATGCGGTAGATATCTCCCAGGCGCAGGAATCGATCGAAAAGCTTCAGGTCTTTGACGCAGCGGAGAATGTGTGGGTGATTGTTGCCCATGACCAGGCCTTGCTGGATCAGATCGAGTTCTATCCGGCGACAATCAATGACTGGCAGCAGAAACAATACGCAGAGAAGACACGCTGGAGATTCTGGAACACTCTAAAGCCTCATGGACAGGGGCACTAAGTCTTCCGACAGCTTGGATGATTGAACAGTGTATGCAGTGTGTTTAATCAACAGGCCCCAAGAGACCTAGCAAGATCTTGTTCACAGTAGCTTCTCAATTACTCTATAACAATATGCTCCGACGTATGACTAGTTTCTAGAAATGATATTGTGTGCCTAACCACCTACGCGGTTGGAATAATTGAATACAGCAAAGGAGCGTAGAACGCAGATTGATAGACAGATGGGACCATCGTAGATAGATTGACCAAACATGCATGTGCCATTTGCAAAATGATCTGCCACTCCAGGTAGAACGCAATAGCAGGATCAGATGAGATGCGCTTGCCAGGCAGATCTTCAGGTCAGTGCAGATACTCCGGGATCCACGAAAAGAGGTTTATATAGATTGTATTGACCACCGAGATGAAACAGGAGAATCTATTTTACATAATCATAACCTGTATATACAGAAAACTCCAAACCAGACCCGCTGAGCTTGCCAATGACCTTATCGTCTTTATGAGTCGCGCGAGGCTACCGACGTCGACACATCCACCGTCCTCATGATCCCCTGCTGGTTCTGACCCTGCCGATTGTAGTCGCCCTGGACGGTGGTCTCGATCCTGGGAACAGCTTGCACGTTCGTCATGAGGATGTCCTTATCTGATTCGTGCCCCATGACACTCATATTGTTGCTGCGGTCCGCACGACTGCCCTTGGTCTGGTTCCGCACCTTGCTCAGATGGTACTCTGAGTTGTGACTGTTGTATCTGCCGCTGCTGTATTCATTATATTTCTGTGTGATCAACGCGGACAGCGCGGGCAGACATGCACAGATAACCCCAATCGCAATCTCGGCGTTTCTCCAATGCAGAGTTAGTTGCGTTTGACAGCAGTATTACTGGAGTAAAACATGGACCATGACATACCCAAACATGTTGACGCGCATAAAGGCAATAGTGGCGTCCTTGGACTTGCCAGTCAGCTCTATAAGAACAAGACGGATGACACTCGAGGCACAAGCCAGCCCCCCCGCCCCCAGCATACCCATAACTCTCATCTTCTTCTGGCGTGGTAGCTGCAGTCGCATCGTCAGGGGAAGAGGCAGGAGTAGGACGATTAGGTCGCTGACGACGCTGACGACGGCGTCGGCCATGATGATGGCATTCTGGTCAAGGCAGGATCCGGGCAGGTCCTGCTCCCAGAATTTGGCGATTGGCATGCAGATGCGAATTTTCACGATGACGGCAGGAATGTAGTAGAGAAGCATGAGGACGAGGAAGACATAGATGAAGATGACTGATTTTTTTGAATGGACTGAACACCCTGGTCATGATCCACAGCAGGGTCATCTTGGTGAGAAACGCGGTAGGCCCGTACATGACCATCGTTACGTAGGTGAGCTGGCGGGCATTAGCAGGGCTTTTTCTTTTCCCTCTTTCTATCTGCATCCATGGTAGTCAGTACCTTTTGAAACGGAATGTGGTGTTCCTCAGGGACATCATCCCAATGCACGCCTCCACCGAAATGGCCCACTGGGCGTGCGTTAGTTGAGTCGACATTAGTAGAACGAGCAACGGCGACACTCACTGGCCAAGGCGATTGCCGAGTAGGAAACACCTAAAACCTGGAATAATGTTAGACTGTTCATCTTGTCGTGCAGGTTTGTCCTACCCATGCGGCCAAGCAGCACCCTAAACATCCAGTTAGAATTCGTGACGCAGAATAATGGCAGCCCTAAGACTCACAGTCCTCTTGTCCCCAATTTCTCAGCAGGGAAGTACGGGTATAAACCCGGAGACCAAAAAAGACAGACATAAAGATGATACACAGTGACTGTGTGGCCTTGTTCCATGTCTGCATCGACCTATCCACATGGTGCTCGGAGGCAGCCTCGCGCACAACGAGGGGCTGGATAACGGCCATACTGGACATGGCCTGTAAATGAGAGTGAGGAGACTGCGTGCGATCCGGTGTCGCACCAAGATTCAGGAGCGAGGGTATGCAAGGTCAAATATGTGGAAGGGGAGACAGATCAGAGCAAGGGGGGTCGTGCCATTACCGATGGATTAGATCGGTCTGATTTAGGTTAGAAGGAACGAAGAAACCGATTTGACCATTGGCCTGTCTTGACGGCCAGATCCTTTAGGGTTAGGACTCGCAATCGCAAGACCCCCTGAGTGTGTTGACGTCCAGACACTGGAAATTCACACTGCAAATACGCATTGGAAGATGAACTGGAACAGTCAGTACTTCTGCAAGAGCTAATAAATCAGCCGAATGAGACAGGACCGTTGGAAACCTGCAGGCATCGGCGATCAATGGACGAAAGGAAACACTGTCCCGAGTGATCGACTGGTGGCGGACGTGGATACTGCAGCTACTGGGATAAACCGGATTACTGGAAGACATCTGTCACTGCCCTGTGCAACCATAGATATCAACGATTCGGGATGATCTGTAGAACATGCCTGAAGTCTTTTCTGTCTCTGCGATCTCTTCTGCGATGCTACAATCACAGCATGAGCATGCACATCAGTTGGTACCTGCAATGGCAAGGTTGAGTCCAAGAGGCCATTGCAGGATGGAATTCGTCAAGGTTGCAGCTAACTGCTCAAGGTGCGTTCGACGACAGTTATCGTTTCTGCTGTCAGACAGAGGCCCACTCTTCCTCCACTGTTCAAGGTTCGTCCCATCCCCACTACGAGCCCTCTATATATAATGATTGGCCAACACCCAATGCATCCGAAACGCTGCGGGGACCCCAAACCCGATTCGTGATAACTATCGGGCGTGGCGTGTTGCAGCTCGTGGTGAGATGACGATGGGCGGAGGATTTCAGCGGGAGATTCGATGGCGGAATTTGGCCGAGCTGCTACTGCTGACGAGAGTCGAGACCCAGTGCTTGCAGGGATCAGGCTCGAGTGACAGGGATGCAGTGGGTCAGAAGGAGTTTTTTGGAAGGAGCAAAAGACTCGCGTGGTGAGTTGGATATTACAGTTCATACAGCATACAGGGCTAAATGGGGAGTTACTTATGCAACTCATACGATGTAGACAGCCTTAATACCACTTGGCACACGAGTCATGATTGTTACTGAGTTTGTTATATGTCGAACAGATGCCATTTGATATATCTGCAGCTCGACAATCACTGCCAATCGCAGTAAATGCCATACGAACTACCAGATGGCGATCCCATCCCTGACATGAGACTCCGCAGACCCTCAATCAAAAGATGGCCATGATATTCGGCGGGGACGACACTCCCCCTGGCATGTTGAGTGGAATCGATGCTACAAAGAAGCTCCAGCGGTTGTGTTCCTTGCACATCTGCGCGAGGGCTTCCAGATCGAACAGCTCGCCTACGGTGTATCCAGAGCGATGAGCAACAGACTGACAGGTCACTTTAGGGCACACTCACCAATCGGCATCCCCCATCCGGCCAGGACATATTCATGCAGAAAGACCTCCGACTGGGGCGGGTAAACCTGCCGAATGTTAGTTTTGACGCAGACGCAGCCACCGAATATCAACGGGCATCCTCACCTCCCAACTGATCGCGTCACCGGCGATCGCACAGAAGCCTGTATCCCACAGCCATCGCAGCATGTCCGGGGTGGCCTCCACACCGGCGTGCGACGGGCTGCTGTTGTCGGAGTATGCTTGCTTCTGAGCGTCTGTCATGACGGTGTCCCATTCCTTGGTCACTCCAACGCGCACAAACAGCAGATCGCCCTTCTGGAATGTGATGCCACATTCTTTGGCGATCTCTTGGATGTCCGACAGACGGACCTGATGAGTCGAGAAGGTGCTATACTCAATGCCCTTCTTCTCGGCCCAACCGGCATAGTCGATCAACACTCCACGGCCTATACACAAGAGCATATTAATGGCACTTGAGGCTTCTCTTACAGGGGGAGGAACGCATACCTGCGATGCCCTCCTTGGCCCAGTGCTGCAGACCAATCCGGTCGTTTTCTCGATCGTTGATTTCCTCACTAGTTGTGCCTCCGTAGAAGACACGCTCGCTCTGGCCAGGGACGGTCTGGGAGAAATGGCGAAGCCCATCCCATTGGCTGCTCTGTTCTAGAAAACCATTAATGCAAGGGATACCGTCGTGGCAAATTATAGACAGGCCCTACGTGGATTCATCTGGTAGATGTCGTCAAAGGCTATGCCACCCAGCAGTGGGACGATCTGATGCTGGCAGGGCTGGCGGTTGAGGTTGGGATAGTCCAGTTTGGTCATTTCCCATCCCATCGTGACTCGACGGCCAGTGCGAATCTCAGATGCCGCCGCCTTTGAGACAAGCTCTGGAGTCAGGATGGCGAGCTTCCCCAGTCCCTCCTCGCGGCTTCCGGGCTGTCCCATCCACACCTGCTTGGGGTTGGGAAGCTCATCGTACGGCGTGTCGAAAATAGACTTGGCTGCCATGCCGGTTCAACTGTAGACGGAAAATAAACTCTGTCGACGCAATGCTTCAAGTGACGCAGGGGATGGACGCCGCTCGATATGCCTTGCTGGGATCTCGGGTGGCGCAGGTCCATTTGTCTTTAAATCGACCGCCGACAGAATAAATGGGGCCCGCGCTGTGGAATTCCAAGAGCCAGATGGTCGGATTGGAGGTTCCTGACGGCGAGCCCCTTGCACTGGGGCAGAGAAGACGGAAGAGTCCCGGACTCCATCCGAAGACAGAGTCGAGCTCCTCCATGAACAGTGAGACTGAGCACAGACGCCTGCAAGAGGCCCCGAGATGTGACGATCTCTGCCCGCCACTGCCAGTCGGCTGCATCTTCCTGCAAGCAGGTTGGACTTGTCGACGGGGCTGTCGGCCACTGACGTGGACGAATCACCTTGGGGTGCCATGGTAGCCATTGTCTAGTCCTGGCTCTTAGAGAACTCAATTATGCAGTCCCTATCCATCGTCACGGACACAATACTAGCATGGGCATGGCCATTCGGAGAGGGCTTCGCGGTGGACCTGGCACGGTTGATCGTGGCCGGCAGACCGATAGGTGGAGCAGACGTTGGCTCGATGCAGCCAAGCAGCAGCCAGAGTCGGAGAGAGAAACCTGGCCCGAGTGCTGATCCGTGATCACAGACAGAAGAAAGTACTTTCACTTAGCGCCTGTCAGACTGTCAACAACTGAAGGAGATGATCCAGTCCCGACGTGAATATCGCCCCGACCCGCGACTCCTCCCCGAACAAGTAAAGGTTTTACGATTGCAGAACTTGACGGCAATTTAGGTTCCGTAGTTTCTTCTGGCTCGGCTCTAGTCTGCCTCGTCAATGCCAATCTGCCCGTCTCTGTCCCTTGGGGGCAATCTCTGCCGCGCCGGCGCCCTGTGCGGCGTCGATCCCTCGTAATGGCTAACCACTTGCCCCGGTCCAACCGCCAACTTGCCTGCTTGTTTGAAATTGCATCTGGCGGTTGTTTAGTTTCCGAGTGTGGGTCCTGGTGGTCTCCGTCGCTGCTGGTGCTGGTCCACAAGCCATGAACGAAGGAGCAGAAGGGGGGTCTGGAAGCTCTCCTGAACTCATGCCATATGCCGGCCCAGAGGTGAAGGAGAAGCTGAAACGGCCAATTAAGGCTGTGTGACTTGACTCGGTGTGCTGCCGCTAGTTCGCGACCTTGTCCTACATCAATCGGCGAATTCGTCTCTGTCTGCTTGCACGTTGTCTCTGCGACACTGCAACAATTGCTTTATTGCAACTGCAGACTGTGCTCCATTTCATGCGCTGCTGTCTTGGCTGCCGCGACCTTATCCCATCAGTAATCCATTAATACTGTTTTTCCTGAGGCTGGATCTCTCATAGCAACAGTTGCTGGCTCACAATGGGGCGATTTGGCTCGCAGACCAGTACCTACAACAGGCTGGTGTCCATCTTCGTCGCGGTTGGATCGCTCGTGAGTAGCTCCTCTGGCTGTATCGCATTGACTGGACCACACTGACTGTATGGCAATGCAGACATACGGGTACTGCTCGTCCATCATCAGCAGCACCATCGGACAGCCCGGCTGGTACACATACTTCGATCTTCCTGCGGAGGGCAAGCCCGGATATGACTCGATCACGACCCCGACTATTGCAACCGCCAATGGTGTTTTCAGCGCTGGAGGGGCTGTTGGAACGCTCTTTCTGATGTGGGCATGCGAATATTTCGGTCGCAGGGCTAACATCCAGCTGGGCGCATTTTTCTCCTTGTTCGGAGGTGCGCTCCAGGGCGGCGCCAACTCGCTCGAGTACGTTCCCAGAGACGGAAATGGAAATGCCATCGAGCGATGCTGACAACATTTCTTGTTATAGGATGTTCCAGGCAGGTCGATTTATCTGTGGTCTCGGCATCGGTATCCTCGTCACCGTGTGTCCCATGTACCTCTCCGAGATGTCGAGCGCGTTCCGTCGTGGCTGGCTTGTCGGACACCACGCCATCTTCCTGGTCTTCGGATATATGCTGGCGGGCTGGGTTGGATTCGCCTGCTACTACGCCGAGGGCAAGCTGGGCACGTTCGGATGGAGATTCCCCCTCTGCCTGCAGTGTCTGCCTCCCTTGGTCTTGCTTGCGGGCTCGCCATTCCTGCCCCGATCGCCCCGTTGGCTGATCTCCAAGGGCAAAGACGACGAGGCCCGAATGACTCTGGAAAAGCTTCGCCAGTCTCCAGACGACCCTCACAACCTAGTCGCCAAGGAGGAGTACTATCAAATGAAGGAACAGATCCGCTTGGAGGCAGAGAGACTGCTAGCCTACGGCAATGTCTGGAAGGCAGTTGTCAAGAAGCCATCGTACCGCAAGCGGATGGCCATTGGTTTCCTGACCCAGTGGGGTGCTGAATTTGGCGGTCCATTGATTATTGTAAGTGTATCGTGTTGTGGCTGTACTCGATTTGCCGAGCTGACCCCAGGGCAGAACAACTACGCTGTTATATTGTATCAAGGACTCGGGGAGACCGGTAGCATGCCCCTGCTCCTCAGTGCTGTTTGGCTGACCACGGCTGGTAAGGACTGCACATTTCACCCTGCCTGCTCGGAGGTGCTGATGCTTCTCAGGTCTTATTTATAACCCTCTGGGCGCCTGGCTCCACGACAAGGTCAACTCTCGTCGTGGCATGTACATGACCGGCTTTGCTGGTATCATCATCACCACCTCGATTCTGGCTGCCATGACCGCCGAGTATGCTGGTACTACTAATAGAGGAGGAAACGCCGTTGGCATCCTTATGATGTACCTGTATCTTGCATTCCAGGGGTAGGTCCGAACCAGATATCAGTTTTCGTCAGTCGACAGTTTGCTAATCCTGGAATAGCACCTGCTGCGACACTACCATGTATCTTTACGTGTCTGAGATCTTTCCAACCGAGATCCGTCCTATTGGAATGGGCTTCTCCCTGTTTGGCCAGTTTGCTTGTAAGTCTGGTCTTTCTCTGCCTCATCCATCCTGGGACTTACGAAGCTAATGATGCCAGCTACCCTCATCCTCCTGCAGACTGCCCCCATTGGCTTTGCTAACTCCGGGTGGAAATACTATCTGGTCATCATCCTGTGGTCTGCCTTTTTCATTCCTGGTAAGCTTTCTTTCCCAGGGTCATTGTAGCCTCTGCTGACTGCATAGTCATCTACTTCTTCTTCCCCGAGACTGCCCGACTTACCCTCGAGGAGATTGCAAAGAACTTTGGCGAAGAGGTTGCGGTCAACCTGACCGAAGCCACAGATGAAGAGAGAGCTCGGATTGAACAGGACCTTGTTCAGTCCCAGGGAGCTGGTTCAGCCACGGGAGACGAGGCCGGCTCTTCGAGCACTGAGCAGGCCAAACATGGCTGAAATTGGTCCAGACCGTCGGGCCGTCATATCCCGAGCGGCGTCTTCAGAGGCGTCCATCATCTAGAGATTTAGATATTGTTGGTCAAGTACCCTAGCGGTTCGTTGTTAAACGTGGAACATGTGTCTGTCCCCGTTGCAAAACTCCTGGTCGATGGAAAAAGCAGAAGATGTTTTCTGCAAAGTACTTTCGATACGATATATCTATCATTAATTCCCGAAAGGGTTTGATTAATATAGTACCTTTTATAATTTTGAAATAACGCCCAAATCAACACTTTTGCTCGTCGCCGCGCACGAATACGTCTTGCCTCTGACTGTTGACGACCTAGAGCTTCATGGTTCCATGTCTACCAGTTCCATCTTCGCACCAGCCTGTTATTCCTCGCCTACAGCCCTTTTTTATTGGCTCTGGGCATGCGCGCTTTCCTTGAGGCCGAACAGGGCCAGTCCATAATCCAGGTGCCTTAGGGCATCAATCACATCATTCGTAGTGGTCTAATGGTTTTGGATCAAACGGCGTCACTGGCACGAAGCTAAACATTTCTTAATGGTCGAGAGTAGTCTAGTTCTGATTGTCTGGTGAGCTTGTCGCCCAATCCATGGAACCCGGCATACCGGCCGAACGGGCGTTCCCAAATCTTGTCGCGCCTAGATCGACCTGTTTGATACCCACGCGACGTTGAAACCATGGATTCGACTTTGGAGGCACAAATCAAGCACAGCCCGAGCACATTTAGCCTTGGTAGTCGTGTCACTGATGCTAAAATCGTCGACGGAAATGGCGCCCTCATCCCCTGTCGGAGTTAGTATCCACGACGATCATTTTTTGGGCAATGAGCAGACTGAATGACATACTTTTGCCACAACACAACCTGTCTTGGATTATTGGCTGGCGGGTGTATCGCCGCACTCGTTCGTCTGTACCCTGGAACAGTTGGCTCGTGCGATGTGGCCCACGCCACCAGCATGCTGCTATCCACGGGCCTTGGAATACACATTCGCATACTGGATATGACCAGCCCTAACGCGGACATCTGTCGGGCATTATTGCAGCAATGGTAGGGTAAGGGTAAAATTGCTGTTCCCAATGATGCTCACACTTGATGTACGGTTATCAGTAGTTTTGAATATTGCTCGAGCCGAGAGCAGGACTTTTCAGGTCATAGATATTGACTAACATCAGGCTATTCAAACGTATACGATTATACGCCATGTGTTTCAGAATTGAGAAAGGTCACCATATAATTAACTCCTTGAATTTGCAGCTTCTTGTATAGTAGGACCAGGACCAATGCTCTGATCTTATGGGAGCAAAATGGGCTTCCTTTATGAACACTGTCTGGACAGCATCTATGCGTATTAAAATCCCTAAGCAGTATAGTCCGTCGCCCGGTTTTGATATAGAATCTAGACCTCAGTCCAAGCGGGGATTCTCTATGTTCGCCGACCTTGCTAATCGAGGCTTATTGGTTTGGCAGCTCGTTCCGCGTCTCTCGCTGGACCAAATGCGAGATTGCCGCACAAACTGTATGATTGGATAGAATTACTCTAGGCCACTCTGTGATAAGATACATACAACCACAGACTGAGGGGTGTAGACCCTGTCTCCGCTCCTGCAACCAGACACTGGAGGAGATATCACACGGATGCCTGTCAACGGTTTGAACCTGGCGCACCACCAGAGCAGATGAACAAGAACAAAAGCGTCAAGAGAAAAGAAGTCGAGACGCGACCCCGGCGGGCCTCGATGGGTCTCGATGATGCGCTGACGTTCTCTAAATTCTAGGATCTATATCTATTTGCACACATATATATATATTTCCTAAGTGGCTCATGTCACAGCTGGTCATCCTTATACTGCAGCAACAAGCATCAGGCTAAGACTGGACACGACCACAAGTATGACAGAGGAAAAGTCCGCAAACATCTTTGATTCGTGCCACAGTGCTCCTACTATAAACTCACAAAATGTGCCCCAAGCAAACTGCGGGCCTGTTGATATCACAGCAGACCGTGGTGCTTATACCTCAAACTTCGGGGGAACCAGGCACACCACACCACCTGATGGAGTGGATGAATGGGTTCGTCGCTGCGAGCTTCTCGAGTCCCAGTGCCAACCTCAAGGGGTATGTCAACCCGAGGGCTACGTTGATGACGGTGGGCTAGGTGACTCTGTCAGGCAGGAGACCTGCATTGTGCGCCAGGACTCTCGCGCACTCAGGCCCCCCCCGCTGGCCTACATTCGCAACAGGATCAACGCCAGAAAACATATTTGCCCGAAGACTGTTGAGGCCCAAGTCGCTGCGTTCCGCACCTGGACGAAGCCGCACCGCACGAATGAGTATATAAACCCCGGCGAATACCGCGGATTCTTGAAATGGGATTGCGCGCTGTTTGACCTTTTACATCCCGTCTTGGTTTCTCAAGAAGGCGCTGAAGATGAACGATCGCCGTCGCCGTCTTGCCTTTCGACAAAAAGTGTTCGTCTGCATACTTGTTGCGGTCATCTACATGGTGCTGTGCTACTTTCTGATCATCCAGCCCGTGGCTAGCTGCGTCGTGAAGGTGCACATCGGCATGTTTACTAGCCATGGCCAGTTCTGTAACATTGTGCGCCACGTTATATACATATATGTGGGCATGGGCGGCACGTTTATGCTCCTGGTGGCGCTCTGTGCTGCGAGTATTCGCTACAAAGGCCGTTCTTTCGAGGAGCATGAGGACCTGGTCATTATGCATATACCCTGCTATAACGAGAACGAGTACGTACTCCGCAAGACCATCGACTCTTGTGTCTCGTCAACGTATGCGAGAAAGCGGAAACTTCTTTTCATTGTGGCGGACGGGACAGTTACAACCCCTGAGCACAAGGCCACTTACAAGATCTTGCTGGAAGACATCTTCGACCACAAGGCAGAGCTGGCGGCCGGAATTGAGACCAAGTCTCGACAATACGCATCGTTCAGCGAGGACGGGACGTCAGACAATTTCGCTGTGTGCTGCACGGGCTTCTTTCGAGAAGTGCCCTATGTGATTGTCGTCAAGATCGGACGAGACGATGAACAGGGCAGACCAAAGCCAGGTAAAAGAGGGAAGCGAGATTCACAACTGCTCGTGTACAACTTTCTGCACTTTGCCAACTACCACGCAGGCTGGAGCCCACTCTTCGAGGACATTGAGTACCAAATCCGCGAGTGTCTTGACATGGATGCTCGGGATGCCATGTACATGCTCGTCGCCGACTCCGATACAGAAATCCAACCCACAGGCATTTCATATCTCGTCAACCAGCTCGCCAAAGATCCAACACTCATCGGCGTGTGCGGCTACACCGGCGTCAGCAACCCTGTAGACAGCTTTGTCGCCTGCAGCCAAGTGTTCGAGTACTGGCTGACACACGCCGTGCTGAAGGCACTGGAGAGTGTCTGCTCGAATGTCCTGGTTCTCAGCGGATGCTTTACCATCTACCGGCTGAAATGGCCGAACAACCAGCCGGCCATCCTGTTCGGGACGCTGCTGAAGGACTATGCGGGAAGCCATGAGAAGACCCTACACGAGCACAACCTGCTATCTATTGGAGAAGATCGGTATTTATCAACGCTGGCAATCCGGTACTTCGGCTCTGACTGTCGACTGCGATATTTGGCTGCCGCCCAATGTACCACGACCGTGCCTCACACGGTCTCTATGCTTATTGACCAGCGCCGCCGATGGACAAACTCCCTCATCCACTGTTATTTTTCTCACCTGAACGTTCGCCCTTTCGAAGCCTCAGTCTGGACCCAATGCATGCTTATCTTTGTCATTGGCTGCGAACTCTTCATGGTGTTTGTCCTGCCCCTGGCACTGCCGGCGGGCGTCGTGCTCGCCGTAATCGCACTGTTGCTGACACCTTATACTTGGGCCATACTGCTTGGGTTTTGCCTTGTACCCGTAGTGCTATGTATCTGCTGCAATGACTGGCGATATATTCCGTTTTACATCCCGTTCTTCCCGATGATCGCAGTTTTTAGTATCTGGATACCGCTGTACTCAATGTGGAAGCAGGACAACATCAAATGGGGAAAGACGCGTGATCAAAAACCGTAGAAAGCAGCTTCTGTATTTAATATGAACATAGTTAATTTATCTGGAAATAACACTCATTGGGCGAGCACGGTATCTGTGTGATGTTATGATGTAGGACCTTCGTCATCACTGAGAGGAACCGTTGGACCTCTCATCTGCCAGAGCGTCCTATAACTAACTGGAACGCGCCGCTCAGAGGCAGAGCCCAGCTGCTTTGTAGCACTTTGCGCTGAATGAATTCAGATCTATACCCACACCGAGGATTCATGCTGGACACAGGCAGGAAATTCTTTCCTGTCGAGACCATAATTGATCTGCTGACCGTGCTCAATAAATACAACTTCAATGTATTTCATTGGCACATATACGATGCAGAGAGCTTCCCTCTGCATTGGCCGATAGATCGTGGCCTCACAGACGTGAGTATACAGAAAAGTCACAGCCCGAAATATTATACTCCCCTGGACATCCAAAATGTGATCATGCATGCACGGCGACTGCACATCCACGTATACCCGGAGACCAATATGCCTGGTCATAGTGACATATGGTATGTTCTGAAGGTGTTTACCCTGCGTCTGCGCACAAAATCGCTGATAGCAAGGTCCGTCTAGGGGTGTATGGAAGCCGGACTTGGTAGTAGGAGAACCAGACCTGGAACACCCCAATGCCCAGCTCGACATCACAAAGGATGAGACATACAGCCATGTCGATAGTCTAGTTGCCACAGTTGGTCGATACTTCGGGTCCTCCCTCCATCACTTTGGGGCCGACGAAGTGGCCTATATTTGGCAGACGGATGATGATAACAAACTGGTTGAGAGTTTTCTGGGTTGGCTCAAGTCTCTTTGTCCGAGCAAGATGTCGATTATATGGGACGACCCTCTTACCGACAAGGGGAAGTGTTTAGATATCTCCAAAGACTGGGTTGTTCAGACATGGCACAATGGTGTCACGCAAAAAGTGCTGGACAGGGGACACCGCGTCATTGTCTCCGAAGCTGACTCGTTTTACATTGGAAATTTCGACTACACGAAAGTGTCCTCATTTGAATTCCCAGCCGATAGAAATGTGCTGGGATTTGAAATCGTCTGGTTCACTTCAAAGGGAGACAACCCAAACGATATCCACCAAAGCTGGGTCATGGACCCCATTAAGGCTGCGTCAGGAATCAGAAGAAGATCCAGTCAAGTCTAGCGTATACGTGTGGCAGCATTTATTTAATTAACAGTAGTGATGGGAGTCTCCTATGTAAATGTGGCGAGCTTGAGATACTGTGGTGGTTGCTTTAGACGTACCGATTGCAGAACGAATAGCGACGGAGCCATCACAACTAGCGATAAACAGATTTTCATGTAACAGTCAAAAGCCAATGCATCGATTCCTAGTTATGTCCATGGCTGTTCAGACCGTCATCTATGGGTATCAGTATTGAAAGCTTTTGCAATGAGATGAACTTCTTGGGACTGTTTCCGAGCTGCTTCACCTAATATTCAAAGCTTAAGCTACGAGGGCCCGGAACATCCTTGAGCCTGCACCTCAGGATCTACTACATTGCGTACCCATGGCATCCAAG
The DNA here is from genome assembly GCF_001890705.1 of Aspergillus sydowii CBS 593.65. Classification (NCBI taxonomy): domain Eukaryota; kingdom Fungi; phylum Ascomycota; class Eurotiomycetes; order Eurotiales; family Aspergillaceae; genus Aspergillus; species Aspergillus sydowii. The sequence continues at coordinate 56,489 of NW_024467879.1, read as the reverse complement.
CTGGCGGGGACTCTGTCCACGCACAGGAAATGCTGGCTGGATATGGAAGCTGGGCATAGTAAAACACCCAGTGTAGCACGACGGTACAGGTTCAGCAGGCTATCATGCAGGCCAATGGGAATGGCCATGCATGAATTTGAGTGTTGGATGCATGAAAATGAGGGTTGAAATGTTTGGCCGATGTCTCATTCGAAACAGTATATTGCGCAATATCAGGCAATTCGGCAGTCCATGGATGGTTCTGAACTACAAAAAGCAAAGCCGTAGCCAGTGCCATCTGCAAAGTTAATCTAGATCCTTATGCAGACTGCCCAGAATGTCACTGCCTTGTGTAACCCCAGAGTCTTTGCCAAGGGGATGTCTGCCCAATCGTGATGCCGGCCATGCAGGGCTGGGAAGTGCAAACAATGAAGTGCCCATCAAGTGCTTACCAATTCATTCCTGCAATTCACCCGTGCAGGGATTGCCGGAGACTTCTGGAATGACTTATTAGCGCCGTCCACTTGGTCTGCTTTGCCCACTTTATCTCCCATTCCACCGACGAGATGTCGCCACCAGCAGAGGCCACCACGTCCATAGCAGACCCCATCGCTGTCTCCCAGTCCCAATCCCAGTCCCAGTCGGAAAGCGACTGTCTCGAGACTAAAGATGCAGCCTCGGCACCCCCCGAGCTCGAAGTAGGGCAACCGCGCCACAAGCGAAAGTCCCTGTCGTTCTTCCTGGCCTTCATCTCGCTTCTGTTGATGGTCTTCTTGGTCTCCTTGGATGCCACAACCCTGGCTGTTGCAATCCCTGTACGCGGTTCCCGAATGAAACCCAAGCAACGTAGCGCTGACAGAACAGGTTATCACTCGAGACCTCGCAGGCACCACATTGACGGCATTCTGGGCCAACATTTCATTCACAATCGCAGTGGTGGTCATCCAGCCCATCTACACCAGTTTCTCCGACATCTTCGGCCGAAAGATCCCTCTGTACGCCGCGTTTGTGCTCTTCGCAGTGGGATCAATAGTTTTCGCTGTAGCGAACAGTATGGCAGTCCTCATCGTGGGACGCACGCTGTAGGGTCTGGGCGGCGGCGGCCTTGACGTCTTAAGCGAGGTCATTGTTGCTGATATTACGACTCTGCAAGAACGCGCCATCTATATTGGATGGCTCTCTCTGCCAATGGCCCTCGGGTGTATTGCGGGCCCCATTCTTGGCGCCGTCTTCAGCGAATACGTGTCATGGCGCTGGATCGGTTGGATCAATCTGCCTGTGACTGGCGTTGCCCTCTTTCTGGCGGTCTTCTTCATGCGTCTCAAGCCCATCGACCAGGCCTTCCGCACCCAGCTCAGCCGAATTGACTGGGCTGGAATGGCCGTATTCACAGCCGGATGTATCCTGTTTGTCCTGCCGCGAGCTGGGCAGGAAATATGTACCCCTGGGGCTCATGGCGAACCATCGTGCCACTCGTCATCGGCGCCTTGATGCTGGTAGGATTTGCCCTTTACGAGCGCTATCCTCCTGATGCCGTTTTCCCATACCGGATATTCTGCTCTCGTACAGCCCAAAGCACCCTAATCGGTAGTTATATCCATGGCATCGTGCTGTACACTCTCCTGCAGTACCTCCCCCTGTTTTTCCAGGCCGTCTATCTTGAATCCCCGCTCGACTCCTCCATCTCCATCCTCCCGTTTTGCTGTGTCGTCTTTGTCTTTACTGGCATTGCCGCCTTTGCTGTTGACTTCTTCCGCAAGTACCGGTGGGAAATCTGGACGGGCTGGGTCTTTCTGGCCGTGGGCAGCGGCATCTTTGCCCTATGGGACCGCGGTTCTTCAAGCTTCCAGGTGATTGCAGGCATTGGCATCGGTACAATCTTCAGCGTGCCCCCCATTCCCATGCAGGCCAGTGCGGCAGCGGACGACCAGGGCCTCGCGATGGGGATCATGGTCGCATTCCGGCTGTTTGGCGCACTGATTGGTCTCGCTGTGGGTGCAACCACATTCAGCAGTGTCTTTGCTCGCGAGGTACACGGCATCGAATTGCCGTTGTCGTTGGAGGTGCTGAACAACCCTGCGGAAGTGGTCGGGTTCATTCCGTATCTACGCACCGTGGATGTTGACGCTGCAGTCCGTGACCTCATCCGCGATGCTTATATGGAGGCGATGAAGACTATCTGGTATATACTTGCTGCCTTCGGTGTTGTGGGGTTTGTGAGCTCGCTGTTTACGGAGGAGTTGACGATGGAGACGGAGGAGGTAGGAAGGCAGCATTTTGAAAGTTAAAAAAAGCCAGTACACATACTGGTAGTTTTCAAACACTTAAAGTTCTTCAACCCCGAATAAGCTGTATTTCTCATGGTGGTCGATACCTGACCAAGTCATCATCACTGACTGCGGATATTCGGATATACAGCATCATTATGTGGATACTCGGCAACCCGGGTATTCGGGTATCCAGATGGGCTGCGAGATGCGCAGAAGACGATTGACTATTGTTCACGATACCATGGCTATTGGCATAGCCTTGGACTATCTTCAAAACCCGAAAGGGGCAAATTGATGCTATAAAATGGCACTGGGCCGTCCCACTACCCAGTCCTTATATGCGCCACACATGCACAACTCAAACAATGTCGGGCAAAATCGTCATCATCGGGGCTGGATTTGCTGGAGTCTGGAGCGCATTCTCAGCCAGGCGTCTCCTGAACCTTGTCGACAAGGGCGATGACTTCGAGATCCTGGTCATTGCCCCCGAGCCAGTTCTAGTTATGCGCCCACGACTTTACGAAGCCAACACATCTAGCTTGACTTTCCCTCTATCCTCCCTTTTCGCAGACGCCAGCATCAGCTTCCTTCCTGGGACCGTCAACGCCATCCACACGGACAGGCGGGCTGTTCAAGTGCAAAGCGCCGTGGGTGCCATGTCAACCGTCCATTACGGACCGCCTCGTTCTTGCAGCTGGGAGCTCTGTCGCGAGACCTCAGAGCATTCCCGGACTCCAACAACATGCTTTTGATATCGATTCTCTGGACGGGGCATCCAAACTAGAATCTCATCTTGACGCCCTCGCTGCCCTCCCCGCAGCCAATGGTCGAGACACCGTGGTGGTTTGCGGTGCTGGCTTCACAGGCATCGAGCTGGCAGCCGAACTGCCCCGGCGACTTGCCCACATCGATAGGGCTCGCGTCATCTTGGTAGGTGACAAAGATGAAGTTGCGCCGGATTTTGGATCAACTCCTCGGTCAACTATCACGGAAGCCCTGAACGACCTCGGGGTTGAAGTCAGACTTGGGTCCAGGGTCAAGGCCGTTGATGAAGACAGTGTCACTCTTGCATCTGGCGAGCGCATCGAAACATGCACCGCAATCTGGACTGCCGGAGTCAGCAGATCCAGGCACCCAAGGACGCTTTGGCTCGCCTTCACGTTGATCAGTATCTCCGCGTTCCAGCTGTCGACGGTGTCTTTGCAACCGGGGACGCTGCCTGTGCGCTCGCCGACGGGAAAGATCAGTTTGCGTTGATGTGCTGCCAGCATGCCCTTTCCCTCGGTCGATTCTCTGGCCACAACGCGGCGGCTGAACTTGTTGGCGAGCCGCTCGTGGAATATAATCAGGCTGCGTATAATTGCTGCCTTGACCTCGGTGCTTGGGGGGCACTGGTGGCTGGTGGTTGGGAAAGGGGAAGCATCAAGGCTTCCGGGGATATAGCAAAACGGGTGAAGAGCTATATCAACCAAACACTTATATACCCTCCCGACAACGTTCAGGACGCTCTCGCCCTTGCTGATCCTGCTGGGCCTGATTCAGACCAGCTGTTTGAGCAGTTGTTTCGCGGTGTTCAATAGAGTTTTGCCAGTCGACATGCTAGGTTCATTCTTCAAGTGGTAGAGTTTCAGATATTGAAATTGGCTACCTGCGGTTCTTCTGCTATGCGTGGGCTGTAGTACAGCTGAGAATGGACGTTCAGTTGTATTTTTTTCATACAGAGACATGATATAGACGGTATACCATTTTCCATCTGGTTCCTTCGATACATAATATAACCTGGCTTGGGAGAGTATCTGGCTAGTTATTCACTTGCTTTCTATTCACAACTCTCAATGCAACCTGCAAAGCCAACCAACAGACACATGGCACAATAAGGGCCTCAAACCTTCAACCTTATCCCAACGTCCACTCCTCTGGTTCAGTACAGGCGTTTTGTTTCTTGCCGTCGACGGCCGAGGCGGCACACATGGCTTCTTTGATGTCATCCCAAAAGCAGAACACACTTGTTTTGAATGCCATCTTGGCACTTGTGGCTCGGCCCTCATTCTTCTCCTTTTCCTCATCTCTGTTCACATTCTCCTCCACAAATATGCTTTTCCCGTCGGCGATAAAACCGCAACGCCGACGAGCGTTGTCCAGGTATCCCTGTCCACATACCTGTTCGATCGGCATCGACTCTTCCGCTGCATAGACCTCCACATTATTGAAACCAAAGTTACCCTTCACCATGCACGCATCGTCATCGGGGACAGATGCGCGACGCTCAAGTGGGGTCTTGCTACCTGAGGGGACTGGATTAGCGAAGGTAGACTCGACAAGAGAGGCCGCCAGGAGGGCTTTGCTGAACATTATGGAGGAACGAATTGATTTGCCGATCATATTTTTTAGATCGAGAGTCGGATTTCAAACAATAGCTGTGATCATTTTTCTACCAAGCAAAATGCCTCAGCATTGCCCCGCGATGATCTTTTCAAAATATCAACCGATAGCAGGGCTGGCAGGAGTGCAAGGCTGAGAAGGCTATACTATAAGACTTCTTTATCGTCCTGTTATGGTGCTGTATAGTGGGTTTCCGCAGGGCCAGTATGGGGAGATTCCCCGAATTCATATTGGCCAGAGCACTGCCGGGGCCAAATCTAATGTTGGTAGAGTCAATCAAAATACAATAGCTCTTGGAAGTATGGGGTACAAGTGTCACATAGAGTATCAGACAGATCCATGCTCCCTAGGGCACTGCCGGGAGCTATTCCTTAATACGCAGAGTACTACTGGAGGCCGTTTTCTGGCAGTGTTTGGGATAAAGGCGATAGGTCCAATCAAAATACAACAGCTCTCAGCACTATAGAATAGAAATAGTACGTAGATTATCAGATGTTCTCCGAATCCATGTTGCCCAGGGCACTGCCTGGGGCCATTTTCTACTACCCAGAGTACGGCTCGGGGCGCCTTTCCAGTGTTATTCAGGACTAAGGTGATGGATAGGCCCAACCAAAATATAGCAACAGGGTGTATGTATGGCGAGAGGTATCACATCCTCTCCAAATCCATGTTGCCCAGAGTACTGCCGGGCAGGCAGTGATTAGTACTCGAGGCCATTTTCTACCGATATTCGGGATACTTCATGGACATGACGGCTCATCGCCTCACTCTGATGGCATGGTAGAGATACCCCCGGGCCGAAAGCTAGATGGAATGGGTGACGGAATTCGACTGGAGTTCCAAGGGATAAAAGGCGGGTGTATTCCCAGAATTCAGTATCAAATTAACGAAAACATCTACTACACACATTAAACTCATCCCTACAACTCTTTTCTATTTTGAAATCTTCCCACCTCCACCATGCACTTCCAGCAAATCAGTCTTATCGGTCTTGCTATTGCACTCGCAGCAGCGTCCCCCGCCCAGCGAAACCCGAAAGTGCTGCACGCTCGTGAAGAAACCAACAAAGGCCCCTATATCAACCCCGAACACCCGAAAATGAGCCTTGACGAGCAATGTACGTGGAAGTGGTCTGCTGGATACGGCTATTGGAATGTCGTAATCAACGATGCCAGCGATTTCACCGATGACACGTGCGGTTCTGGGTTCCTCGACAATGTCAACGGCCGGGGTTGCTCGGTTACAGGCTGGGGTTGCAACTATGCCGATGATGGCAAGACGATGAACGCCGGGTTCAAGACTGATTTCTTTTGTAGTAGTCATGATATCGGCAGCGCTATCAAAGCCGCATTTGGCGGAAAGGAAGTGTACTGTGGAGACTATGATTTACACGTTGTGTGTGATGATGATGATAGCTGCACTATGCTTGGAAACCCAGATGATATTTAGAACTGGGAACGAGGCTACTTTGGATAGCAGGATTGGTGTTGGACTTTATGTTCAGTTATTGACTTTTTACGGGCTGCCTAAATGCGTTGGATGCGTTGGTTATAGGTTCGGTTGAATAAAGGGCTTTGCGTGCTCTTCTATATATGTAGTGTTGACTGGAACAGTATGTAATTATTTGCAAATCCACAGGCTAACACCAATTTATAGGTGCATTAGCGTTCACCAAGACTCTTATGCTCGTACAATGAGGCACCGGATCATCTGACTGATATAGATAATTAGAGAGTATTATAATCCAGCTTTGATGAATATTTCTTGGTAGGTAAAATTACTTTTATTATAGTATAATTTACTGTAAAAGATCTCTATTATACTCAGATATATCCAACTATTATCTATATATAATATAGATACCTCGCCCGGAAAGCCTGGCTATCTTATAATACAGGTATATATATAAATCTTTTTTCTATATCTAAATTTATAGAACTTACTTATTAATTCCTCCAAACGCATATAATAATAATTGGTCTTCAGCTTCGGCTTAAAGCCCGCCGGATATTGGTAGCTAATGTTATACTCTACCACTGACCCCCAAGACATCTTAAGCTCATGATCAGCATTCTGGTCGAGATACCCAATAGTGGTATGTAAGCTGAATAAAGCACAGCCGAAGAGTCACCACAGCCACTGCCTCACCGCTTATAATACCGGTAGTTTGCTCCTTCATCCAGCCATTTATTTCCTCTTCCATTTGCGCACCCATCTTCCACACCTCCAGTTCCCCCACCATGCACAACAACGTCTACTGTGCCTTTTGTGGAGTCATTCTGGAACGAGATCCAATCAATCCTGATACTTGGGATCAGCGCGGGCCCCGCCCATGGTACCGGAAGGTCCGTGGCTTGACCACTATGGATATCCCTGATCACGCTACTCTCACCGGGGTCGGGTTGATTTATAACTATGATGTTCTTGACGCCCCAGCTGATAGCAATCTATCTTATGCCGAGACTGAGGTTGCGTTGTGGGGCAGTTGGGAACTATCCGACTGTTGTTGGAATGCTTGGGTATTTGGTGTTCATGACTCCTGCTGGCAGATACTTCTCCTTTGACGCAGCCACTTGGATGTGAGAGTAATTGTTCCAGCGGTCTATCGCCAGCTATTGTGCGTCCCTTGCATCAAAGTATCTAGCTTCGACTGGCGACATGACTACGATGGTGCCTCCAGAACACACAAGGTGCGCCCGCGACCGCTACCAGTGGATGAGACTTCACCTCTGTATGCTGATCCCTGCACATCTCCATCACTGGATACCTTCGAGATAGTAGCGCCTGCTCCCTCTACTGCCTCGCAATATTTGCAGACCGCAAGCTGTCAAAGCTTTGGTTCCCTGCCCCCTGAGCTGATATATGAGATCTTACTGTATCTATCTTGTAAAGAGGTTGCGACACTGACGCTTGTTAATCGGAGCCTTGCTGTAATTGCAGCCTTGGATAGGCTACCCCAGCCATACTGGCGATCTCGATTCCAGCGAGGCGGCGAGGCGGACTTCCTGTTCGCGAACCTCACCGATAGGCGGGACTGGCGTGGGCTTTTTTCCGCTGTAAGAGCAATGCTACAAGACGGACGAAACCTCTGCTTGGTCAACCGGAAAAGGGTTCGCAAACTTATTGAACCTATTGCTCTGGTTGTGGAGCAAGATTCCGCTTCACGACCTAGCCTAAATGGCACTGCAGTCCACGGAGTACCAGGGAACCAGGCCCGAGTTCAACTGCCGTGCAGTCAGGGTGCTGACTCTCTACATCCTCCACCTTTGGAAACTACTAGCAAATTCACCGGCGATATTTTGGGTTCCACGAAAAAAAACCACATTGGAGGGGATGTCGTCTTCTTCATCGTAGAGCACAGCCACTTCCATATCCCGGCCAATACTATCGCGGGAAGATAGCGATCTCAACGCGCCAGATCGGAGCAATGACTTTTGTATCAGGAATCGGTATATTCCCATCCTCTGGGGGCGAGCATGCTGCCGCTATAGTTGGGTTTCATGATCCCTTCGCTGCAAAATGGATTGACATGCCGCCTTCCGCGCCTATCGAACATATCTATGTTGCGTTCTCCTCGCAAGGGCTGACAGGAATCATGTTCACCTTTACCAATGGTACTATATCCCCCTGGGTTGGTGTCAGCAAAGGTCCAGGAGTTGCGCAGGGCTCATTGACTGCCGCTGGTGATTCGACCCCCAGTTATCTGTTGGCAGGTCTAGATGTAAGCACTTACCGAGATTGCACTCCAACGCCGTACCGATGTCCTGACTACCCACGTTTAGCTATATAAAATTGTATCTTTGGGCATCTCTGGCTTAGTCAATCACCCTGATTCCCTTTCCTTGACGTCCCAGTAAACGCCATTACATCCAATCTCTCGTTTATGGGTGCCGTGTCTACCGACTTACGATAACCTACACCTAGGCGAGTTCTACCCACGGGTAGAATCCTTGCCCTTCCAGCCACTCTATAATATCGACTTTGGTGGTCCGGGTGGCCAGTATCTAAGCCAGTTGACAGGGATTGTGACATGGGCAACGATCCATACCCGCTCCTTGGAATCGAGACAGTCTACGCAGACGATCGCTCTATGCTCGTTGGTTCTAGACAGGGCCGCCAACCTTCCCTTACGATAGGCGGTTCGGGCGGCGAGCATATTAGTGAGATCAGTGCTATGAACCGCAATCCCAGCTATATTAGCACCAAGGTCGTCACCCACGGCCTCTGTGGTTTTGAAGTCTGTTGTGTAGGCTTCCCCACCCACACAAATACGGGACTAATAATGCCAGATCACAACTAACTGTCGTGCATTATCAGACAGTGACGGTGGTGGTTATGCGGATGGTTCCAGAAGAAATACTACGCTGATGGATGAGAGATGGGAGCGGTGGGCACGCCAAATACTCTACTACCATAGCTATCGTGTTTACCCCCTGTTTTTAAGATTATGTCTCACCTGAACCTGCAGCAGAGTGCACAGATTACCGTAGACAAGCGAGGGGAAAGTTCACTGGGCGCTTTCGAAATGAATTATCCCAAAAGTATATTCAGGAAAGAATCGCCGCTTGGCCCTGCCAATGGCACTGTAATCCTTACAGTACGGATTAAAATTAGATGTTATACAAAGATTCTTGTAATGAGCGGATCTGCCTTTGACCGCACCTAGCACAAACCCCACATCATACTTTAGTTAGTTACTGAATACCATCCTGCCTACCTTCGTCCAAATATCCGCCCGCAGACTGGACAGAGGAATGACTGTCGCGGGCCATGTTGCGCTTTGTGGCGATTTAGGTGTTCCTTCCGCCGATAGCTTGCGTGGCAGCCAGGGAAATCACAGCTAAATTCGACTGGCGATGTCATGTCCGATATCAAAATCGCACACAGGGAAGAGCCAAATAATCTGTTAGAGGGCGGGCATTTGTAAAATTTCCAATGAGAAATGGCATGATGCTAGGGACCTACTCCGACGAGGACATTTAACCAACGGGGAACGGCAGTACGACTGTATCGTCCCTGGGCCTCTCATCACCCTGTCACGGCTCGTTAAACCAATTTGGTGACCGTATTGGACACCATCATGGTTGAATGAGGAGTTGCGAAACCCAAGGAGGATTCCACTCGATGCGCGAGCAATATCGACCTTATAACATCGGCGGGATGCCGCGGGCAACGGAGATCACACTCGGAGATCCCAGTCATTGCGAGATTAATTATCAACGGATATTCTATAAGTTGTGTACGGCCTCTTTCACCCCGTTTCATAATCTCCCCTCCTTGAATGAAAGCAGAATGTTCGAGTTTATACCAGGAATGGGAAGAGTGAAAGCCGACTCGCACAGGTCTTCCAATGGCCAATTTCACACAATTTCATCAGCAACGTCAACGGGGACCTTGATAAGACCGAATTCCTGCTGTGTATAGCGGGCAGGGAGAGCTATGGGAACTGCAAGGAGAGTATCAGGCAGATGCCAGGTTCTCAATACCACACGGTCCATGGAAACCCTAAGTCAATGACCAATGGGGCCCCAGAAGCCGAGACGAAGACTTTCCAGTGAAAGAAACTTTCCCATCACCGGCATCCTGCTCTTCAAACAGTCGCGACTCACTTGGACGTCCCGGCACGCCCGCTGTCAGACCTCCGGGTGGGAATGACACTTGTTCCATGCTTCCTGGTGAATACGCCAGTCGCTCGTCAGGAACAGAAGGTATATGTCATGTTAAAATGGCCCAGCGGCCTAGATATGCTGAGACTTTGAAGTGCTGGAATCTTCGGGACCTGCACGCAAAGACCCCTCGCACAACTGGTTTGGGGAAGGAAATGCAAATATTCTATTTGTTTCTATAAGGGAGCGCTTGTGTTTAATGACATCGGAGGGCCTCTTCGAGAGTTTCTTCAAGATTTTTGTGAGAAAAGAATCCGACGCCGGGATATATTCCCTCAAGATGGATGGTTCTTTGGGACAGGGTCCCCAGTATAAATTACGGGTGGACAGGAAGAGACGCAATCGGATGTACGTGCCTGATTCCAACACAGAAAGCTAAAACCGCTAGAAAAATTCGAGAACCGGCTACATAGCGTGTTCTTTAATATACAAATAGAGCTATAGATGGGGTTCTATTAGTCGGATATTCTTTGCTGTATAGGTATCCCTTCAACTTAAGAATGCTGCTGTGCTTTGAGAAGAGCAAGTACTGTAATTCAGACCCAAAAGAAAATAAAAGTGAGGCAGCCTCCCAGCCATTGCAATACCACAGCTTCACATTCCCCCGGTTATATGCGTTCGCCAGGTCATTTGACGTGGCTCTCAGGATTTGAAATTAATCTCACTAAAGGCTGCGGCATTCTAGGCAAGGATTGAGCTTCACAACGGACTTACCTTGTCTATGTTAATCAGCTCCAATCGCACTCAGTTAATAAAACCCCCAAGTTGGGGTGCCAACACTTGGTAGGATGGGCATTCAGCGTTGCATTTTCTAATTCCTGGACACATTTGGTCTCCAGTACCAGTATTCCCAAGTATTCTAGCTAGGCTAACTACTCTTATAAAAAGCTTCTCATTCTTATATTGCACTTTCTTTTTAAGGTTTACATTGCTGGGCCTCTTACAAGGCACCGACAGCTGTCATGTCCTCCCACTGCATTCCATTCCACCACAAATATTCCCCCAGCCCAAAGTTCCGCGGAGAAAGACATTTCGCGTCTAATAACTCGTCTCTGCAGTTGGGTTCACAGACTAATATAAATATCTGTATGTTCCCCGAGTTTGCTTTTTACATTATCTTTCAACTACCCCCCACTACTCTACTACATCTCTTGCTAGGTACAACAACTATTCTCCATCATGCATATTGCTACCTTCCTCGTCGCTCTGCTTTCCACCGGCACATTTACCAATCTGAACGGTGACCGTGACCATGATCCTGACCACGATTTTGACCATGAACGGGGCCAAAAGCGGATCTGTCCAGGCCTCGAAACAATGGACAACGGCTGCATCCGATACACTCGAGGCTTTGATGTCACCGGGGTTACTACCGAAGTCGATCTTATCTTCCCAGAGGTCGAAACCGAATGCGATTGCATCCAAGCATGTTTGGACCAACTCGAAACTTGTGCCAGCTATGTTTGGAAGTTCTCAACCCCGGAGTCCGTTGAGTCGGGCCATCGTACCTGCACACTGTACTCCAATTTCAACCTTCCACAGAACGTAACTTTGGCGTTCAATGTGGATGAATCTGTGAATATCGAGCCTCTTAATCCAGACAACAATCCCCAGCAAGGAAGCCTCGTTCCGCAAGCTTTTAAGGATGTCAATCTTAATACTACGGCTGATCATGAAGCTGTTTCCGGGCCTGTATGGGCTCTATCCAATGGAAAGGTCCAGTGTTAGAGAAATTCTGCCTGAGAAGAGTCTTGCTCGCCTCATGTAGCTCTTTGTGTTGGATTTGGGAGCCGGCCGGCCTACCTAGGATGTTTGTTGTTTGTTGCTCGATCGTTGTGTTATTTAATTTGATTTAATTTGAAATTTTCGCGCCTATTTTCATTATTCTCGTAAGCATGCATAGGGGTAAGTCCAAGTATGGGATCAGCCCGTTCTTTCGCTCAGACTCCATGTATACTCCGCATAAGAGGCTTTTTTTTTTTTTTTACCAGGCACTCGTATCGCGATGTCGATGGAGATACCAGGCCTGGAACAGTCTGTCCGCCCATAGCCCGGGCATGCATACAAACCTTTCTTTTGCCCACCAGCAGAGCCCTCCTCCGGTGCCTGAATAGCCTGCAAAAACTTACCCGTCAATCTTCTAATCGCGCACAATGATAATTTATCTGCAACCTCCGCAGAACGGCCTGCAGGGCCGCAGGGGGCGCACCCGAGGCGCCCTCAGACGAGCTCTTCGGCTCAAAGCCCGCCGGACATTGGCGGCCAAAGTCATACTCGTCCACCGACTTCCCCAGAACAACATCGTCAAGGTAGACTTCCCTCTTATGCTTTGGGCCTGACGGCACGTCGCCCCAGATCCCCACCACCAGGGTGATCGCGATGTTGGGGAAGCTGGTCCCGAGCCTGACTTTTCCCATGTGTGGTGTGTGCCCTAGCACGACGTTGTGAGCGCCGATGACGCCGGTCGTGTATGTGTTCGGATCGCCAGGTGCTTTGCCGCGGCCATACTCGGTTAGGATGTCGTCCCAGTGGTGTTTAAAGAGGGCGATAATAGCATTAGCTTCAAGGAGTAGTATATAGATAAGTATAATCTAGTATTAGGAATATTTAAGATAGCGCGAGTATCCTATGAACAACATAAATATATATATATATATATATATTCATGGCCAAGCAGATAAGCTCACGTCTGAGGCATTTTCGAATATGCAGGAGAAACAATTCGGAAGTAGATAGAAGAGGGTTCATAAACCTCAATTAAACAGCGATGTGTGTGTATAAGCAAGGTGAACAGAGGTGGAGAAACAAAGGAATCAGCGGAAGAGATGAGTAAAAGTAGAAAGTATACACCGGAATGGAGCAGGTGTTAAAATTCAAAACCTGGAAGACTGCCCAAGCAATACACACTTGACTGGGATAGGGTTCCGTCCTTCAACAATAACCAGCAGCACTGGTAATCCTAAAACAGACTTGGTCCTCGACAATGCCTATCTTGGTAATTGATGGGCAGCAGTTATCGAGTGATGTGTAACAATGCTGGCCAGTGGGGCTCTGGCACAAGTATTGTGACAATGAAATCCAGCATAACAATGGTGCCGATATGCTGTACAGGCACTCAGTGGGGTGAACCAAGCCTCCCTGCAAATGACGATCCAGGCTGCGTTATACTTACCCACCCGCTGGCGAACTTTCCCAGGAATTCGGCACGGTCGGAGGGGCAATCCCTCTTAATCGGGGTTTCTTTCTGGGTTCCTAGTTCCCGAACGATGGATCGCCGGCTATAGAATCCATCGACGAACAGAATTTCATTAACCCCCCGCGATGATCTCCCCGTTCTGGTACATAAGGTCCCTGTTCTCTCAGTACTCTAGTTTTGCCACGCATGGATCCTGGAACATCTTCGAGATTATACACTTAACGACCATACTCGGTCCTACCATATACCATGGAGTCACGAGGAAAGAGACTTCTCGCAAGCCTGGCCGATGACCTGGCTGAGCGAGATGCTGAAAGATGCTTCTCCGTTATCCCAAAGGGTGCAGATGTCTCCAATGGCTTCCAGGCCGTGAACATGCGGGACCTCTCTCGGGCAGTGAACTGCATGTCTTGGTGGATCGAAAGTACCATTGGACCTGCCCAGGCCCGGGAGACATTGGCCTATATGGCGAACAACGATATCCGCTACTTCATCTTCATGATGGCATGCCAGAAGACAGGATATCAGGTAAGAGAGCGACAACCCGTACATATCCATGGCGCAAAGTCTAACCATAAGTGGATAGGCTTTTCTTCCTTCTACAAGAAACTCAGACGAGGCCCATCTCCATCTTCTAAAGGAAACAGGGTGTAACAAGCTCTTCTTCAGCCAGGGAAGAGAGGCGAGGCCTTTGGAGATCCAAGCACTCTGTCCCGGCTTGCACATTTTCCAGGTGCCCAGTCTGCAGAGCATGCTCAGTGACAAGAGCGGACTGCGTCAATACCCGCTCACAGCAACCTATGCCGATTCTGAGGACGACGTCATGTGTATCATACACAGCTCCGGGACCACGGGTAGGTCTTGATGCCGCTTGAAAACATCACAGATGGACACGGAGACTTGTCTGAGAGCTAACGTGATATTCAACAGGCTTGCCCAAGCCTGTGCCTCTGACCAACGGCTTCTTCGCAACCATCGACTACCTTTCCTGTATTCCCTGGCCCACTGGTCGTCAGCCGACCCCTTTTTTCCACCTGGGCTCTGAGGACCTCGTCTTGGTTACAACGCCTCTTTTCCATCTGATGGGCCTTCTAGCCCTTGTCTTTTCCATCTTCCACGGCACTCCAGCACTACTAGGCCCTGACAAGCCACTGTCCGTCCACCTCTTAGTCGAAGTCATGAAGACTACCCGCCCAACAGCCGCTTTCTACCCTCCATCTGTTCTGGAGGACCTGAGCCATTCTGACGAGGCATTGGAGTGTCTGAAGGGTCTTCGGCATGTTTATTACGGCGGTGGTCCCTTGGCTCCGGAGATTGGCGACCGCCTGCGTAAGTATACACAGGTAATCACCGCCATAGGTGCCAGCGAGATAGGTTGGATCCCATCAGTTGTGCCGGAATCCCCTGAAAACTGGAGTTACTTTGAATGGAACCCATCGTATGGGATTGATATGCAGGCAATCGGAGATGATTTGTATGAAATGGTTATTCCCCGAAACAAAGACTCGAGGAGCTTGCATGGCATCTTCCATACCTACCCGCACCTAGACATCTACAGAACAAATGATCTATACCAGCGACACCCCACGAATGAAAACCTGTGGAAATTCCACGGACGCCGGGACGATGTAATAGTCCTAAGCAACGGCGAGAAGTTCACACCGGTTGAAATGGAGGCTATAATCGAGGGCCATCCTCTTGTCGCGAAGGCAATGGTTTTCGGCCAGTCTCGCTTCCAGGCCGGTCTTCTCGTACAGCCAGCCAGCGATATTGCCGAGATGAGCACTGAACTGTTCGTCGAAGAAATTTGGCCTGCTGTGCAGGCGGCGAACCGGACTATCGCCGCTCATGGGCGAGTGATGAAGAGCAAGATCGGACTCGCGTCCAAGGTGAAGCCGTTCAAGACTACACCCAAGGGCACTGTGATGCGGCGTGCAGTACTGGTTGACTACGAGAAGGAAATTGATATGATTTATTCTGCGGGTGAAGATGATCTGACTATATCTCTGCCAGAGAACCTGGATCAGGCCAGTATAACGACGTACACTCGGCAGATAGTCACTCATGTTCTGGGAAGCTCTGACTTTGTAGATGACCAGGATCTCTACACTGCCGGCCTGGACTCTTTGATGACGATGCAGGTCTCTAAGAGCTTGCAGAAGGGTATCCAGCAACGTCGGCCTGAAATAAAATCAGAAGATGTCAACCCCCAGGTCATTTATGCTAACCCAAGCGTGGAGAAACTCTCCCGGTTCATCCAAGACTTGCTAAGTGGGAAGACACAAACTGAGATTCCAAGGCAGGAAAAGATCCGAAAACTGGTAGAAAAATACACAGCCGACATCCCTGCAAGGGCAGATAATCCTCAAGCCAGATCGACATCCCTTTCAACAGCGATCCTCACCGGCTCAACCGGATCCTTGGGGACCTATCTGCTCCACAAACTGCTGAGCAATCCCTCCATCTCCAAGGTCTACTGTCTGAACCGATCCGATGCGGAGTCCCGCCAGAAGAAGGGCTTCAAAGAAAAGGGATTGGCACTGCAAGCCAGCGACTGGGAAACCAGAGTCGAATTCCTCCAAGCCTCGTTCGGGGAACCCAGGTTTGGCCTGTCAGAAGCCAAGTACCAGGAAATGTTACAGTCAGTTGACACGATCATCCACAACGCCTGGATGGTAAACTTCAACCACTCCGTGGAGTCTTTTGAGGCCACTCACATACAAGGCATGCGCCGCTTTGTGGACTTTAGTCTAGATAGTCCACGCAATGCGCAAATTCATTTTATATCCTCTGTCAGTACAGTGGGAGGCTGGACTCCCGATAGAGGGTCTCCGATACCGGAAATTCCCATGGAAGACAGCTCGGTAGTATTGGCCCAGGGGTACGGCGAGTCCAAACACGTCGCTGAACGAATCTGCCTGGAAGCTTCAAATCGGGCTTCTGTTCGCACATCCATCTATCGCGTCGGCCAAATTGCTGGTCCAACAACCAAGTCTGGCCTTTGGAATCCGCAGGAGTGGTTCCCCACTATCATAGCGACGTCGAAGGCACTAGGAAAGGTTCCCGAACAACTGGGTGCCATGGCTGTCGACTGGGTACCCGTGGTATGTCGATACCGATCCTCCATGAGCAGAAAAATATCACCTAAATGGCTAACGTTTACGCGCATGGTAACAGGATACTCTTGCAAGCATCATGATCGACATTGTCAACAACAGGCATACTACTGAAACAACACCCAACGCCGTATACCACCTCACCAACCCCAACACAGTAGCCTGGTCTTCGCTTATCCCAGCAATCCAAGAGGTATACCCGGTCGATACGGTCAGCTTTACCACATGGGTGGGTGACCTATCAAGGATCCAAAACCCCTCGCCAGCTGAGGTAGCTGAAAAGCCAGCACTAAAGCTATTGGGCTTTTATGAAGGCCTGCAGGACTCGACCGCCACAATGTCTGTACCTCTAGGCACTGAGCGAGCGCAGGAAGCGAGTATGGCGATGAAGTCACTAGATCCGATCTCACCGTCCCTCATGCGCAATTGGCTGGCTCAGTGGCAGTTCTGATCATATCTTGGGATAAACGTCTAGCAGGTACGATATGGATACGTGTATAATCAATCCAGATCATGGCAACGTATAGTTTCGTGCACTTAGTGATGGGGTTCTAATGCTTGAAACCTGTGAGATGTCTCCCTGGGGATGGTGTATTCAACATTATGTGTGGTTGAGGACACCATAGTCTCGTGTCCCTTTGTAATTTGACGCTGTAGATTTGTGTCATGGACCTCCTATGATTGCTTGTTTGGGTCCTATTCAGAGAATGAATTTTGATTGCATGAGATCACGTTTCTCTGGCCTGGATTCGAGCCAACGCCACCGGGCTGCGAGACGCGCATAAGAAGGGCAGCACTAACAGTTGTCCTAGCTATTGAGCAGCCATTAATCGATGACATTGATGGTGTAGCTCCCGGGTCCAACTCTCACCACTGTGTCAGCCCCATCCCGCTCACCCGAGCTGCCCCCCGCCCTTTTACGCTGCTAAGGCGGGTACTATAATATGAACAGAGCCCATGGTATTTCCAGGAATTGATATGATAAGATGCTCGCCTTTCTAAAGTAGCCTTCTCCCACCGCACACTAATGTCGCCGCGGATGTCCGGCGAATATTTCTTGGTTACAGAGAGCGTGCGACTGTATAGTCTCAGTTCTCCGGGAGGGAGGCCTGGCCGTTGGCGACTAGGGCTCAGTAGGCTGGGAGAGTAGCCTGGAACATCACAGATCAGGACTTTGGATGTCGCCGAGTGTGCGCAGCACATAAGTGATAGAGATATCACCAATGGTGGTATGGTTGGCAAGGTTCGGACCAAATCCCATGTCCTAGGCAGCCCGCCAGGTATCCACCATTGACGACGGTCTCCGCTAGTACCGAGAAGCCACAATTAAGCTGGGTGTCCGGGATGATTCCAACCCCCAGTGGTATACATTGAGCATCCTCTGCGTCGAGTTTCCGGTGGCCTGGACGTGATCGTTGCTGCCGACCCGTTCACCTCCGATAATAGTGACAGCAGTATTGCGCGGCTCAGACACGGTGATCTCTGCTGCCTGCTGATGTTGACTCCGATACCGAAGATGATATATTCCGATCCATCTGCTACGGAGCGTGCAGTTGTCCTGGATGCGCGTCGATGACATCCGCGGTCTTCTAATACGAATCGTTGAACCCGGCCGAGATCCGCCCGGGCTGCTCCAGCCTGGCGTCATAGGATTCAGAACCGTGACCGTATAATCGACGCCGAGCGCCTGTTCCTAGAACAAGCTCTGCGGGAATGAGTTCCTTTACTGCCTCTGAGCGATGATCATGCGGGAAAGGATGCTCAGTTGTTCGGGCAAACGCCGAAGCATTGAACTGGTCTTCAACCATAGACGATTTCCTATTCCGCATCGAGCGGTAGCAAGATACATACACGATGCAGTAGAACGTTGCCCAGGCTCTTGTCGTGTTTGGCTGTTTGGGCTGTTTGCGACGACAGGACCAAAAGAATTGGAATGACCGTTTACAGGGCACTTGGTGCTTTTAACATTACAAATTGCCTACTTGCCACTGTGATTCTATACTACGATCTATATGTTGGTCTTTGACAGGGATATGCGAGCCCATCGGGCCACGAAGACAAGTCCAAGTAATCAATTGCATACATCTAGAAGATAAATCACTGAAATCGATCCCAGGTACTCTTCCTTATCTCGAGCTTGGCCAGGCACCTACCATTAGGACAGGCCTCAAAGTCTAGCAGGCTGCCTTCTGGACAATAACACCCCAGCCGTCAGAACTTGAGAGACGTCCCTTTACCTGTGTGGCATCAACACACCTGCCCAAGACCTTTTCAGTCACATCTGCCACAGTTTCCCAGCTCTTGAGTGTGTGATCCTTATTATCCTGTCGATCCATTAGTGGAATTGTCACTGTAATAGTCCCGGGCAATACTTGCATTGGAGCAGACATAGATACCCGCGCCCCA
This sequence comes from Aspergillus sydowii CBS 593.65, assembly GCF_001890705.1. NCBI lineage: Eukaryota > Fungi > Ascomycota > Eurotiomycetes > Eurotiales > Aspergillaceae > Aspergillus > Aspergillus sydowii. The sequence goes on along the minus strand of NW_024467879.1, from coordinate 37,474 downwards.
GGAACAGCTAACACGATTGCACTTCCCAGCCCTTGCAATGGGTTGCCCAGAGAGGCCCCGAAGATACTTGGCCCCGGACAAAGCCTTGCCAACATCACACTTGTCTGCATCAATATCGCAATCAATTGTGTCAGTTCCAGCAATAGTCTGCGAGTGAATTAGCCATAAAGTATACCACCCTATTGACACACAAATCCTACCTGGCTGGCAAGGACGCCTAGAAGAAGAAGAGACTGCCACTTCATATTGGGAAACTGGATGAGATTGTTGAATAGATTAATACAAGACAAAACTTGGGTGTCCAGTCCCCTATTTATATCGGGTTGCGCACCCTACTGTAAAGTCCATTGTATACTCCGTGCCAGTATAATAGAGCCCCCTATTAGGCGTGCCGCCGTGCCGAGCTGTCAGTATGAAACTGCTTGCTGCTTCTGTTGGATTTGGCTCATCCAACCATGTTTGTTATGGGGGCCGTTCACATTAAATCTCATTGGCTAACTTGAATAACCCCAATCTATTCTGGTTTGCCCTGTCTTCACTGCCCCGGAAGCTATGCAAGGCCCCCAAAGACACAAGCAAATCCTTCCGCTCTCCAGCTTCATGCAGCGCACCGTATTCCCCGACTGGGAATCCTGTGCGCTAGAACAACGCTGGGTCATAATACTCGCATCAGGGCATTAATATTCTACGATACTGTTATCCAAGCTCCTCACCAACGGTCTTGGGCCTATATTGGTTGAGGAGAGAAGAAATGTATTATCTGCACGATTATAGCCACCTGAGGAACCGGAAAGAAAGTCATAAGGAACTATCGAAAAATAATCAGTTTTTGCCTGTTCCAGTTCAATGCGTAAATGGTTTGGTGTTGACTGTAGCAGAAGTAGGGGGTGATATAAGTCCCAGCCAGTGTTCGGGTTAATATTGTTATTCCACTTGTGATCCTTGGTGACATTGCCCCCGGTGGCTGACTTGTTGCAGTAGCAGTATTGAGAGACTCCCCATGGGTTACTTAGTGTTCGTCTGCTCAGCAGGCTTTTTAATCGGAATGGATTGTGAAAACGCTATTCCTGAGCATAAGAAGATCTGAAGCTTGCAAAAAAAGCTCGTAGTGGTCAGAATTCCATGTAGAATTCCACCCTCCGACGAGTCATGGTCAAGTGTCCGGTACTCCGAGTAATAGTATCTCTGAGAGATTGGATAGCTTCAAATGGGACCAGTTCATAAGCAATCAAAATAATGTTACTACAATGTCCTATTCTGTGAAATATATACTTGTTCGGATATGCGCTTTGTGAGTGTCGCAAGAGTAACGATATAGACAGCCAGCTAGGTAACTATCATATCTCTAGCATGGGAAGGTACACTTTGTCTCATTGCCATCGCCAGAGATAGTCGCCCACTTGTCTTTAGTACAACCATCCTCGTTGAAATCACGGTGCTCAGCGCCATAGTCCAAGTATCCGTCCGAGTTGTCCCCGTTGGTGTGGATGCTATGCCACGTTAATATCGGCCACAAGTACAGCACGGCTCTACCATATGGATAACTGATAGTACAGAATAACATACCAGATTGTGTTGGGCAGCTGTGAGCTATAGCAGTTGTCATGGCTGATGGTGTTGCACTGGTCTGCCAGAGTCTCGGTCGAGCCGTCCGCGTAGGTGACCTCCCCAACGCAGGCGAGGGAGTTGTCGCCACCCGAAATAGGGTTCTATGGATATGCCGTGGTTAGTGCTGCGCATTTGCGGATGAGAGAGTGGATGGTGTACCTGGCCACGAGCGAATCGAAGGCTGAATGAGCATTCGCCTTCGCGCTTCTCCAGGGCAGCGGCGGAGGCACCTGATGCCAGGGCGACCAGGGTGGCGAAGAGAGGGAGTTTCTTGGTGAGGATCATTCTGAAAGTATGTTTGGGAGTTCTAAAACTGTTATTGATGGTAATACCGGCGGAATTAGCGTCCTATTTATACACAGGGCCTTGAGGCCTGATGCCTGCTTACAGCACAGTCAGACCGAGTAAAACCAGGGATCAAACCGATTATCTTTTGCTGTTTCTGGAGGGGCCATGCAACATTGCAAGAACGGCCCCCAACGATTGTCAATGAGGATTGAGTTCAACGGCACAAAATAATAGCCAAGACGATCGGCCTCAGGAAAAGGGTGAAGAGAGGAGCCGGAAGTGTACTGGTTTATGGCTGGTAAAGGTAGGATCGACGCTGTTCGGCTTCATGGTGGCATGGGCGAGACTTTGGCTATTGAGATCATCATCCTGGCTACAGATTGTTGGCCAGGAACCCCCGGGTGTTCCTTAGCTCGCTGAAACCACCGGAACTGCCGATTAGTGGAGGCCGAGGAGTGATTCCTGACAATCGACTATGCTTCTAAGGATTATGGGTATACCGGAGGTATTAGAATTCTAATATATAGTGAAGGTTCTCAACTGCGGAGTTGTGACGAGATTTGGTAATTTGCGATTTATATATCCCTTATTCTCTGTGTTTCTGGATTGGTTTATACACACAAATTCCTGGTCTTTCCAACTTGCGACCCATGCGTATTGAATGTGGAAAATGTGGATTGTTATATATAATTGTGGCAGGGACCCCTCCGCAGATGATTATTTATGGCCCGAAGACAGCAGTGCTGCAAACGCTCACATACTCACCTTACTATCAGCAGCAGTCATAGTTGAAAGCTCCGACTAAGCTACTGCTTGACCCCAAAATTGACTTCACTGATCGGAGCGTAATTCGTCGCCATCAAAATACCTGTGTTGTGGTCGCCAACTGTCATATATGTAGTCTGACTTGGCCTTTCGGCTGCAACTCTCGAAACGGCGTCATCCTGGATTTTGGACAACAGTTGCCGGAGTAGGCTCTGTGTAATAAACAGCGCCCTCTGCTCTTCAGTAAGGAGGCTGATAGTCTCGTAGGTTTCGGTGTCGTCGTGGTCATTGGCGTCCCCCAGCGCTATCCCTACCTGTTCGAGTTGCGCGTCTGCGGTCCTGGTGGCAGCTGTGAGTTTATCACGCCGCGCAGGCAATGACTCATTGATTTCCACAGTAATTTCAGTATTGCGAATAGAGCTGTATCTAAACCAGATTGTTATAGCATACCACCAAGACCACAAATAGGGGAGAGAGAATGGGAGGGTCAGGGGGAGGTACAGCGTTGCGATGCTAATCACGGAATTAATTGTGACCTTGCAGTACAAGGCTCGGAATGAATGGGGGGATACCGAGCCACTGTTCATCAAAGTAATGGAGCATATGAATAGGGTGTTGGGAGAAGACCATACCGAAACGATCGTCGTAGTAGGGCACCTAGCATTTTCTTACTGGATACGGGGTCGATATCAGGAAGCGGAACCGTTATTTATAAAACGGCTTGAGGGCTGCAAGCGCGTATACGGAGAAGAGTCTCCCCAGACTCTCATTTTCATGAGCAATTTAGCATCAACTTACCGAGACCAAGAACAGTGGGAGGAAGCCGAAGTGTTGTATGTGCAAGTGCTCGACAAGAGAAAGCGTATCCTCGGAGAAATGCATTTTGACACGGTGGCTACCATGGCGGATTTGGCTATAACATACGACGCTCTAGGCAGACGGGAAGATGCATTGAGGCTCGCGTTTGAGAGCACAACAATCCAGATGCTCATGCTATGGACTCGCATCCTGCAATTTGGTGTCGCTCAATCTAACATCCTAATCCGCCGTGCGCTTGCCAGACGCTGAGATCTACAAGGTAGGAGATACTGGTATAAGTTGCACTGTGTAGACATGCATAGTTTGGAGCTCTAATGAACGGAACACAAATAGCTAGTTAGAGGAATATAAACTTGCTTCGCGGTCTGCTTCTTTCTTGCGGCGAGAGTGTTTTCTCTTATTAAATATTCCATCTAAAAGCAATAGCCCCTAACTCTTGCATTCGCAGTATAGCACGGGGAAAACCACAGGGAAAAAACCCATGCCAGAGCCCAGGAGTGGTAAAAACATACACAAACCAGCATACCATGGTGAAGAAATGCGAGAATACTACCCCACTTAGACGCTTTATAACAAGGCCATCTTCTATGCGTGAAGGAACAGGCTTAAGGTAATCATGAGCTCACACACAAGAAGCTGCTGGCATACAAGTCGCCTGGGAATTTATGTAGCCCCTCTTCCAAGGCGGTCGATGGACCCGTGCAGTTTTTCTCGCTGTCACTGCGATAAGTTAGTTTGCTGGGCTGAGTACCGGAGGATCACTCATTATAGGTAGAACATACTTGTAAACAAAGCACTCCATAGTTGCACCAGTGACATTTCCTTTGATGTAAATCTCGTTGAGAGGAACTTTTCTGTTAGAAGTTAGTAGGGATATCCAGGGGATCTGCATTAAGGGAGACGTACTCCTCCCAGTTTTCAATACATTTCTGCGACTCGGGAGTCTCTGCCCAAGTTTCCTCGTCTGAGGTCAATATCATCTGATTCTGTTAGTTTTTCTCTCCTTGTTGGGGAAAGATACCATACCCATCCGATTGGCTCCGCGAACGCTGGCGCGATACAGAGACCGAGAGACGCAAGGGCCAGGGAAAGCTTCATGATGTGTTAAGTGTAAGTAGACTTAGCAATTTACTGAGACTTTTGATATGAAAGGAACAACTTAAGGACGAGGGAGATGAATCCTTTATATAACGGAAGTTGGCTGGCAAGGTCAGGGCGTTGTTTTAGTGGTTGGCTGACAGCATAAGGGACTTCATGCAGAGGCAATGCAGGGGTGCATACCGAGAGAAGGCATTGCTATTTGCTTCGGTATTTATGGCTTCTGTGTAACATGTTAGTACTCGAAGGATCATGTCCGTCAAACCTGCGCCCGAGTTCTTCTGCCCTGGATTGGTCTGTTGGTTGGTTCAGTGGGTCTATCTCTCCTGGCTTCCTGCTGCATGTAACCTATGAGATATCTCCTGTACTTGCTTCCTCCCTTACTCTTCCTTCTTCCCCTGTTAGGAGAGCTTGGGATTTCTCGTATCTCTTACCAGCACTTTGGAAATCATGTCAAATGTTGCATGTTGAACATTGTTTCAAGGGGCTTTGAGTGGTGAGAGCTTCTTGAGGGAGGGAAAAACAAGCAAAACAAGCAAAACAAAATAAAACAAAATAAAACAAAATAAAACAAAACAAAATAAAACAAAATAAAATAAAACAAAATAAAATAAAAATAAAATAGAATTCTTCGTCCGGAAGGAGGTTAAGAAAGGAAAACACAAGCTTCGGCCTGAAATCTGCTCTATCCTTCTGTGCACAGGTACAGGGAAGGACGACCACACCAAGTCTAGCTTGCAGTGTATCCGTTGCTTACCCCGCCTGTTTGCGAAGCTTGACCCTATACAGCCAAGTGAAGAACAGAATACCGGCCATATTAGCGAAGCACCAGCCCAAAAGCACCGCCCAGTCTCTCCAGCGATCAGTATGGTAGTAGTCCATAGTCACAGAGTGATCATCGCCATAACTATACTTGTAGTAGCCACAATCATTCGTGGAATCAGGATTGGTGATGTACCCCGCGCTCCGCGACAGAAAGCTTGCCGCGTATTCCTGGCAAGTGGAATTTGGGGGTGGATCGAAGATGGTCAAGTCCGATCGTTTGCACTGGGCCTTGACCCCGTGCAGGACGTTTGAGACTGTTCCGCCGGGGCAGTATCTGAGAGGGTCCACCCAGAAGATCCAGGCCCTGTAAAACGTGTTCATGGCGCTGTGAGGAACCAGCGTCCCTGAGAAGACTGTGATGGCAACCCAGAAGAGCGAGTTGGCATAACCGGCGATAAATGGGTTGGGAAAGATGGCGGCCATCAATTGGCAGAAGCTGATTCCAAACAGTGATAGGATGAGGAACATGAAATAGACGTAGCCGGCAATGCCAGTCACATTGGGGTAGCCAACCGTCCAGTAGATGCAGAAGTAAACCATTGTATACCCCAGTATTTGCCACGGGATCTCAACCAGTATCAGGGCAGTAAGTAGGGCTTTGTAGTCGTATATTCCGCTCCGTTCACGGGCTTCAAAAATAGCCCATTTGCTCAACCAAACATCCTGAATGTCTGCTGCTGTCATCGGAATAATTCATGAAATGATTAACAAAGCAAGCATGTGGTTCTGCAAGCCCTGAACGTCAGGGCCGGCATTGTAGTAGCTAAATGCGATAAACAGCTCGCAAACTATGCACTTGAAAAGCTTACTGAAATTGTAAGGCCCCGTTCGCCAGACAACCGTCCAGTGTCTCTTGGTCAACTCAACCATTTGACTATAGAGCGGAAGTGCATATTTCGCACCGTCATCTTCGCTTGCAGACTCGTCCGCCGATGCATGCCAACTTTTGCTCTCCAACTCTGTATTCTTGCGTTGCAACTCAGCGCATTCTTCCGACTCTTTCCAGATTTGTGGCCAGTTTTGGGCAGAGTCGTCATTGCTTGTTACTGTCGAGATGATGAACTCTGGTGGATTCTCATACTCTCCCATAACAGCCCCATGCCGGGCAAAATAATCAATGGCATACCGGGACTCAGGGCCTGTCTCGCCGAAATAGACAGTACGGCCGCCCGGAGCAAGCAGGAGGACGTGGTCAAACATCCGGAATAAGATTGCGGATGGTTGATGAATTGTACACACAATAGGGACGCCTTGCTTTGCGATCTTCTTCAGGAATGAGACTATCGCAAATGCGGCCTGGCTGTCAAGACCGGATGTTGGCTATGAAAGTTGTTAATTGGCATACACGTGTGTTTATTTATCTCCGCCATCAATATATGTATATATATTTACTTCATCCAAGAAAAGAAGCGCAGACGGTTTTGCTGCTAGCTCAACGCCAATTGTAACACGCTTGCGCTGCATTGGAACCAAAGTGTTAGCCGTCAGGAATTTGAAGCTATGTTGATTGTGTATGGTAGTTGGTTACCTCCTCAACACTCAAGCCACCATCGCCGGGTTCTCCAACAAGTGCGTCAGCATTAGGCTCCAGCTCCAAGAGCGAAATGATCTCATTAACGAAGTCAAGCTCTACTGTTAGGGGGGCATTTTGGGGTTGCCGGAGCTTTGCTGAGAACTCTAATGCCTCGCGCACGGTTGACATTGGCTCGTGCACATCTTGCTGCATACAGAAACCACAGGACCGGGAGAATGTACCGCCAAGGGGTTTCCCATCCATAATCATCTGGCCTTCCACACGTCCAGTGGTTTTTCTTTGCGAAATCGTATCAAGTAGCGTTGTTTTGCCGGCGCCGGACGCACCCATGAGAGTAGTGAGCTGTCCTGGCTTCACGTACCCATTGACCTGGTTGAGAAGCTGCTTTTCGCTGCCATCATTGACAAAGTAGGAGACGTCTTTGAAGGAGAACATGCGATGAGTGCTGGTCTCGGCAGAGGCTTGAGGACCATGATCTTCCTTGGTTGAGTCCACCTCTCAGCTCGGCTTCCCAGCTTGCGTAATGGACGAACTTGATGAAACAGGCTCTAAAACTGTAGAAAGCATCATATTATGCTCCACGTAATTTCTGTGCTTTTCTGATAGTAACAGGGGTGGATTTGTCACTGTTGCTCCTTATTTGACGCACCGGGGCCCCTGTTGATCCTGCGTCGCTGGTCATGAAAGTCAGGCCGATTGCAGTTAATACCACGTAAAGGAACCACTTCACTACAGTAATTCCTCAGTTTCTACAGAGGTATGACCGGTAGAATTCGTAGATGATTCCCAAGTAGGTGGATCCGGGGACTGTGTCTGAAGCCTTGACATTCAAGCTTGGTGGCGTATGTCGTTATATCCTGGACTGTTGGGAACCATCTTATCTGCAGTACATGTCAAGTCAATGTTCGCAAACTCATTTGCCTCCAACACCCTCGGGGACGGAGAGATCCTGCGATCCATGATCCCCATCGATGCATGGTTAGAACCGGGGAACTGTATCCCGCACAGGTGAGGCAGATGGGAATGGCCGTTCCCGCCATGAAAAACGCAATGTTTAGGGATGGGGCCCAGGCGGCAAGCATGCGGAGCAGGCTGGACTCTGCAGAGAAGTGTGAAACGGACAGGCTTAGAGTGGCAAAAGTCAGATGCAGTCTTACTAAGACCAAACATAAAGTAGTAGCAACAAGAAAAGACCAAGGATTGGAAGGCTGCCACAAGAATGCCGGAAACGGTCTGGGATGTCACAAAGGCCACGGGATGGATGAGACCGAGTTCATGTTGCTTGATCGAGATAGACCGGGCATGGATTGTTCGACGAAGCTCCGCAAGAGCATTTAAAAAGAAATAGGTAAGTGAGAAGAAGAGTGCGCTGCCCTTTTCAAACGACCCAGTAGCGGTTTTGGGTGCCATGAAGTATGCAGAGCCATTGATCGCGGCATTGACAGCATTAAGAAACAGGATAATGTAGAGGTCCTTTTGGTTCCTCCATAATAGTTGGTGGTACGGTCTCGTCCCAAATGCTTCCTGCCTTCAAACCGGTTCTCCAGGGCTTTCACCACCATCTTCCTGATATTACTGTTGAATCACCTGGGAGCAGCCCATCAAATTTCGATGTATTTGTATTTGTTCTCCAAGTATCTGTACATTACTGCTTTTCAAATTAGATTCCTGCCGTTTCGATTTTAAATCTGTAATCTTTTTTAACTTTATCTATTCGTGTTCACTCCATACTTTCTTTTGGCTTTTACAACAGCAACAATTTTAGTGGCATGGTATCTGGTCGACACTGACTTGCAAGATGGGCTCTCTGCCGCGCAAGACGGAAGTACGGGGACTACATTAGTGGTGTTAGGGCTGTGGGATTATCCTGGAGTTAACCCATATTCTGAATGGTACACTGGACGATTTGCAATATAGAATAAGTAACTGACATCTCTCCTTACATACTCCGACAGGGACTCCCGTGCCGCAAGGGTATCGTCTCAAAAGTATATGAGGTGGAGTCGAATGGCAAAGCCGGTCAGCTTGGAATATCTGAGTTGTAATGTGCCAATCCTTGTCTCTGAGGCTAAGTGATGATTCTCATGGGAACCTCAGTTGTTCAATGAATAACCTCAATTGGTTCCCTTCAAACTCGGGCGTACGGATATCCTATTGTTTGAACGGTTTGTTTAAACCAAGGAGAGAAATATAGTTCATTTGCAATTCCCAGGGAACCCTTTCTCTCCCTGTTAAATTTATCTCTTACGTCTAGGCCCACTCATCAACATGCAGGGATATGCAGAGCATGCGAACCACCAGTGGATGTAGTGGAAATATATATCAGCATTGTGGAAATCTTCAGGGAGCGAAATCTCGCCCATTGGTTCAACAAACTTTTCAAAACCGACATTATCGGAAGAGTTTTTGAGAATGCATATGTTACCATACATCATGGAGTGGACTAGATTAGCCTTTTCCAAGTTTAAACCAGCATGTTCTCACAGCACACGGCATCATTATTGGATTTCCGCGCTGGTTCCATATGCTTTGCATTATGTGTTACGCCTGACCCTGCCACCGCCCCACACGTGTTTAGTTGCAGGTATTTAACTTTATTAAAGTTTAACGTAGTTTCCACCTGAAGAATCCAAGCCCAGCCGGAGAGTCCTACTACCAGATTAAAAGTATTTATCCCTGCAGTAACCCAGATGCAAAGAAACTGCATTTAACATCCGTCAGGGTCACCGGCCTATTTCTCCATGACCAAATTAGACAGTCATGTACTCCACCCAGTCGGTGCCACTCAAGGTTTTCAAGCAGAGAGTGTTCCTGTCACAATGTTTCTGGCAGCCCTCCTCTCCGTTGCATTCTATAATGCGGCTGAGCTTACGATCCTCATATTCCTGACATTCCACCGTTACAATGGATTGCACTTCTGGTCTATTCTATTATCAACTGTGGCTGGAATCATACCTGCAACAACTGGTGCGCTGCTGGATTACTTTTCAATCGGGCTATTATGGCTTACACTCTGTTTGTCCACGATCGGCTTTTATTTCACGGTTCCAGAGCAATCTGTTGTCCTCTATTCAAGATTCGCCGATCCAGGATATAATGAGTATGGCTTTACCCACACGGTTACAACGGACAGAGGATTTTGGAATCCGCAACAGCTGGATGAGATGGACCTGAACTGTGTTGATGTTTCCAGATAATGGTATATTTGGTCATTACATGATGCGTTTTCTAGTAAACAGTGCACAGACCATACGATATCCATCTGACCTAACTACAGTAGTCTGTCGGCCATAGAAATCAACAATTGGTCCGCTCGGCTGTGGAATAATGGAATATATTATATAGGATAATCGGAATATACTGCCGAGGGCGGTGGGAGCCGGCAGTTTGTGTCTCCAAATTCCGGACCGCCACTGCCCCCGCAGCCTACCTGGAGCCAAAGCCAAGTGTGCTGTAGAGGCTACAGTCCGAGGTGCCTGCAAAAAGGATACCCGGCCCAGTGTTTACCTGTGCAGCCAGCCATTCCGTCATGTCTCAAGTGGAGCCTGCGCGAAAGCGGGTTTCACTAGCGTGCACTGTGTGCCGAAAGAAGCGAGTACGGGTAAGAGCACTAGATCGTCGCAGCTGCAACCTTACTAAATCCCGCTAGTGTGATGGTGAAAAGCCCGTTTGTGGTCGATGTGCCAGTGAAGGGGAGCAGTGTGAATATCGTCATCACGAAGAAAGACGCAAGTAAGTCCCGAATCTCGGGGGAGTCGAACGGCATCGCCATCTAACTGCTGGGCTCAGACCGCCGAGCAGACAGCAGGTGCAGGCATTACAAGCTCGGGTCGAGGCTTTGGAAGCCCAACTCCGCGAATACCAGAGGCGAGATAGAGAGTTCCAGAACGCTGGTTCTCAGTCTGTCAACAAGAGACATGCGCTACAGTCAGAACCGGACTGGCCTCCTCATCTCCAGGAGGCCAGTATCAAGGATGACCTGGCCGACTTGATGGGGGGGCTCAGTCTGGGAGAGGGCAATCAACTCCGTTATTTTGGGTCTCGCAGTCACCTGAGTCTGGTCGAGCAGCAGCTGGACACTCCCAAAGATCCTTTATCCATCCGCCCGGCAGTCTCAGATCGAGAGCACCCCGACATCTGGGGCACGCTTCTGCCCGATACCCAGGACAAGCTGCTGGCAGCCTTCTGGAGATGGCAAAATCAGTGGCAATACCTCATCCACAAGGAGAGTTTCACCAGGAGCCTCGCCAACCACGGAGAAGATGGATATTGCACTCCACTCCTGCTGTCTAGCGTGCTTGCTTTGGCATCCAGGTATGTTGACGTGCCTGAGACTCGTGTCGATGGCAATGATCCGAGGACCGCTGGAGATGCCTTTGCACGGCAAGCCAAAGCACTTCTCTTCCAAGAGATCGAGGCTCCTCGCGTGTCAACTGTGATTGCGGCGGCGCTTATCTCCCTCAAGGAAATGGCGGTAGACACAGAACCGGCAGGCTGGACCTATCTAGGTATGTTGGCGATATGAGATAGTGTTTCGTCCTTTTCCGAACTGACTTCGACCCCTCCCCCCTCCTCTAGGCATTGCCATACGCATGGCGTATAATCTTGGTTTACATATCGACCCCAGTCAGTGGGTTGACTCCGGTTCTTTGACTGCCGAGGAGGCAGAGCTACGGTCCATTGCGTGGTGGGGATGCTATATGATCGAAAAGTACGTGCAGCCGTCCACCCGAGACTTTATTTTCTTCTGGCCGGGAGACTGACCAACTCGCTAGATTATTCACCGTGGGAATTGGCCGACCGAGTATCATTGTCGATCGAGATGTCCAGGTTCCACTTCCGTCTATCTGTACAGCGGTCGATTATCAGCCATGGGATGACAACGGCGAGTTCTTCGCTGATCCCCAACCATTTCTATCCTATTCTACAACCACCTTCCATTATGCGTGTCGAATCCTTCAGATGGTTGTGCAGCCACTGGATGACATGTAAGTATATCCCACGTTGCAGAGCCAACACCCTATCTAACTCTGCCAGATATACCCCTAACAAGCGCACAGCCTGGCGCGAAAAGAAAAGCGTGATGACAAGGGTAAACGTCGAATTAACATCCTTTTACAATAATCTCCCCAGCATCCTTCGTCTTCCATCAGCGCCATCGAAGCAGCCTGTTCCGCCGCATATTTATTGCTTACAGTAAGTTGATGAGTCGGTTACTCTTGCACCTCTTTAACAATCGTCTTAGTATTCACTACCATACCTTAATCATCCTTCTTCATCGTCCGTTTATTAGTGCTCCAGACAGTTTCAACCCATTGGATGGCCTTTCAAATAAGGCCTTGATGTCTTACCATGAAACATGCACCAAATCGGCTGAGCAGGTCACTCATCTGCTCCGAGTTTATGCCAAGTTTTACACTCTGGTAAGTTCTATTTACTGTCGACCTCCCAACCTATTCCTCAATTAATGATGATAATTGAGCTGATCATCCCTTAGAGGAACATATCAATCTCAGTCGTCGACCCAGCCCGGACAGCCGCCATGATCCATCTTTTCAACATGACATCTCCCGATCAATTGATACAAGACAAGTCCAAACGACTCTTCATGGACACATTTTACTGCCTCCAGGAAATGAAGACAGCATGGGGGTGGGCGGAACGATCAGTCAGGACAATAATGTTGATCTCACGCAAATGGGGTATTAACGGACGATTACATGAGCTTTTCCCGGGTGGCGAAGGGCAATCACCGTGCTCTCCTGATCCACCGTCGGCCTTAAAAGATCTCGATCCGTATGGCTTCATGGAGTGGCAGGATTTGACTTCTGGGGCTGAGCAGGATACTATAAACCCCGGCTTGTTGGTCATGCCTCTTGGGGGTCAGCCTTGGCCGTTGGACTCTAATTTGGAGCATTGACTCCTTTGTACAATTACTTTTTTCATTTGAGTGTTAAGAGGAAAATAATAATAATATATGTATATATAACCTTTGGTGTTCGGTAACACTAGCTGCCTTTGCAGTCCAAGTAGATACCCACAAGAAAGCATAATCACTCTCCTGATTGACGGTCCCTATCTACATGTGTACTTAGGAGGGCGGCACCTCATACTTCTATCTCTGAAGATCGGCTTATATATTGCCAAACTGCATCTATCACTATTTCCATAGGCACCATAACTTTATACAAAACTGCACTCTAAAGGATCTAACTTTCAACAGACCTCATACAGGAAATCATAAATCTCAAGTCGGTATCCAAACTCCTGTTGCCGCCATTCCCGATAATGCAACATTTCTCTCGAGAAGTCGCTTTGTCAAGGAATCACATCAAGTTTAAGCCTTGGTCAAAGCGTTAGTATCCAAGAGAGCCTGGACAAAGGCGGTAATAGCGCGAATCGCAATAGTGGCAATCTTGTCACCATCACCGGCATTGGGGTCGAAGGAGCAGACAGTGAGCGACTGCGGGCTCGTGTCCAAACGGGGAACCATGTCGACACAGGCGATCAGCTCCTCCTCCATCATACCACCAGGCGAAGGGTAGTCGTTAACCTTGCCGTAAGACTCATCCAGAACATCCAGATCAAGGTGAACCAGTGCGGGGCCGTAAGAGCGGGCAGAAAGTTCTTGCTTCATTTGGGCGACAAAGTCAACCTTGACGTCGGAGCGGCCCCAGATAGAGGTCATGCCGGCGTCGATGACACGCTGGCGCTGCACGGCGGACTGGTCACGCAGACCACAGTAGAGGAAGCGGCGGTATGTCCGGGGCGAGTAGCCGGGGACCGTGTTCATGAGGGTCTTCCAGCTCTCTCCGCGGAGCATGGAGAGCCCCATGGCGTCGAAATACCCGTTCTCGTTGACATCAGGCGAGTCCAAGTCATCATGGGCGTCGAAGTAAACAAAGCCGAGATCCCTGATCGGTAGGCCACAGGCGGCGGCAGCGGTGGCCAAGCAATTCCCGGACAGAATGAGGGGGAAGCTGTTGGAGGCCACAGCTTGGGAAACCGCCGTGGAAATGCGACGTAGGAGCTCGAAGCTGCGACCAATTTCACCCTCAAAGCTGTCGACGCGGGGGATCTCGTTGAAGTTGATGGTCACGCCCAGCTTCTCGAGGGCCTTGACAATGCCCAGCGAGCGAATCCGGTGCGGGCCGTTACCAACGCGGTGGTCGCGGATTCCCACGTGGTAGGGAGAGAAGATGATGGTGATCGAGGTAGCAGGCATTTTACAGAGCAGAGAGTGAAGAGTGTAGTATGAGGAAAAGAAAGAAAAGACTCGGCACTTGAATCGCCCAGGTTTTAATTTCTACTGAGGTAATCGCATTGATATCACTCACTGATCCACTCGGATGCTGGCCTGTATTGTCGTATTTGAATTACCGTTTCTCCACGCATGACGGGCAACTCGGACAATGAGGCCTGGGGGTTTCCAAGCGAGTTTGCTTCACTCGCTTATCTTTTAGTTATGTTCCTCTTCTTTGATCTTGCGACTTCGAGGTGACCATTCAATCTCAAAATGCGCACCGAAATTCCACACTTGAGCCACAAGGCCATGGTGTATGACCAGCCCGGAAAGGTCTCGGTCAGGCAAGTCACCGTTGGAACCCCAGAGCCCACGTTTGGGCAGGTTCTCCTTCAATTGTGAGACCCCGCGGTGAGCGACATGCGCGGAAATGCTGACTTCTACAGAACCCATAGCGGCGTCTGCCATTCAGATCATGGGCTTATGATCAACGCGGTACGTCGACCGATCTCCCCGTGAAGATATTTGATACCTGATACCCTGTTTAGTGGGAGCGATACCCCAAACCGATGATGGTGAATCAGATTGGCGGTCATGAGGGAGTGGGACGCGTGGTGCGACTAGGACCCGGCTTGGAAAACGGTCCTGTGAAGATTGGCGACCGTGAGAACTACTTGCATATTTCAATATCCTGAGGCGACAGCGGCTGACCTGGATGTGGTTTCTAGGAGTTGGGGTCAAGTTCGTGCACAAGGCATGCCGCGTCTGCAAGGCATGTCTAATAGGAGCCGAAAGCTGCTGCACGACGATGCAGATCTCAGGCTATTACACCCCTGGGACCTTCCAGGAATACTGCGTGGCTCCTGCAGATTATGTGACCCCCATTCCTGACGAAGTTCCTTCACATTTGGCGGCCCCATTGCTCTGCGCAGGGCTATGTGCTCTCAGCTCGCTCCGGAAATCGCGCGCCGTTCCCGGGGATTGGATCGTGGTGCTGGGTGCTGGCGGCGGAGTGGGCCATCTAGCATGTCAGATTGCATCGCGGTCTCTGGGATTGCGCGTCGTCGGAGTAGATGTCCCGGCTAAGGAAGAGCTGGTGCGCAGCTGCGGCGCCGAGTCGTTTATTAGCCTTGAGCAGAGTGACCGAGTCAGCATGGCCTTGAATCTCACAGGCGGGCTGGGCGCGGCGGCTGTGCTTGTGTGTACCGGAGAGGACAGTGCATTTGCAGAGGGTCTTGACATGCTTCGATTTAACGGTGTGGCAGTGGTCGTTGGCGTTCAAGAGGGCAGAGAACGCCCCATCGCCAACGCCTCACCCAACGTGTTTCTGTTCAAGCAGCTGAGCATTATCGGATCTTCTGTGGGTAGCTATAGAGAGTCTGTCGAGGTTATGGATTTGGCGCGGCGAGGCATCGTCAAGGCCCACGTCACCGTAGAGCCCATGTCGAATTTGCAGAGTGTTTTTGAGCGCATGGAAGCTGGCAAACTAACGGGCAAAGTGGTGTTGAGCATTTAGATATAGCATGCGAGAATATATATCTTATCAACTTACCTACACAAGTTTGTTTCCCTATATGCACCTCTCTGTTGAGCTCAAGGAACTATGGGAAAGGGTCTAGATTGACCAATGATATCACATGAGAGATGAAAGGATTAGATACAGCTGATAGAGCCGAAAAGGCAGTGCAGATAGACTAACTCGCTCAGGATGAGATGCAGATAATTCCGCGTAACTTTCAACTGCCGGGCTGTGTAAACATACCGGATACTGTAAATTACCAGATGCAACAAGCCCTGCCTCGGTGGGGACTGGAGGCGACAGACCCACCCGGAATAGCATTACCCAGAGCTCCCGAGATTCCCATACGCTGACCTGTGGGTAGGCCATAGTTTCAGTCACCGTGCGGAGAATCTTGCAAGGAACCGATTGTGACTAAAAATCCTTGCTGAGCCTCAATCTCCCCCTTGAAACGAAGTTGGCAAGTTGGAGCGCGTGCCCCTGTCTTACCCCAAAGTCCCCAACCCCAAGTCTCTGTGTCCTTTATCTCTCCGCAGCTCCACAATTATCACTTCGGTGACTTACCCACGAGGAAGACGATTGCAGAGAACGAACGTGATAAGAATAGACTAACCATATACGGTTTGGCCCCGCTAATCGCCGGAGACACGACAGGATCAACTGGCCGTAAAACTCCACTCGCAGCTTATCAAGCTCTATGTCGAAGATTATCTTCGATGTGAAAAATCATTTTGCTGACATGACTGATATTTACTGACCCTGACAAATATAATAAAAAAAGGAAATACAATAAAAAGGGAGAGCCGTGCAAAACTAATATAAAACCACTTGGAGGACACGACCCAATCAAACAATCTTTTCTAGATCGGTGTTTCCAGGCTTGAAATCACTAGAAGAGGAGTGCTGCAAGTCCTCCGAACCAACGAGGTATCCCGGTCGCGCCGCAACCTTGTCCCCAAATGCCTGTCCAATCTCCTCGAGCGTTGCGCCTTTGGTCTCGGGGAAAAACTTCCAGACAAAGGGCACACCGGCCAGAGGAACAAGGAAAAAGACAAAATAGTACTTCCACCCAGCGTTTGCAAAGGCAGTCGGAGCTGCTTGTGTATACATCAAAGTGGCACATGCCTGGGCGAAAACCGACAGCCCGGTTCCCATGGCGCGGATATGAGTTGGGAAGATTTCGACACAGTAGACGTAGCAGGTGGCATCGAGGCATAGGCCGTAGACGGTGACGTAGAGGAATAGGAAAAAGACGCCAAACCCGTTGCCGACTTTGTTGGAGGTGCCGGAGAATTTGGCAACCATGGCCATTTCACAGATGATGGCAACTGAGCAGCCGCATAGGCCGCCGATCAACAGGCGAGTTCGGCCCACCTTGTCCATGATGAGCGACGCGCAGTAGTTCATGAATGCGGCCCAGGTTAGGTAGCACGCGTAGAGAAGCAAAGGGAGCGATTCGTACAGGCCCAGGCCATTGTAGAGCATGACCTGGTAGTTATTGACTACGAGAACACCGGTCGACTGGCAGAGGAACTGCGTGAGACAGCCGAAGAGGACTCGTTTCCGGTATGAAGGCACCGTCAGAAGTGGGAAGCGGCCTGTTTGCTCGTACATTTGCCGGTCGAGGGCGATTTGCTGGGTCATTTGGATCAACTCCTTCCGGGCCATGAGACCTCTGCCGTCGTCGGGGTGGAGCTTCTCTAGGATGGCAAGGGCTTCACTCTCACGGCCGCGCTCGGCGAGCCAGCGCGGGGACTCTGGAATCCATGGCGTACCAATCAAGAGGAGAAGAGGAGAAATGGCTTGGGCGGACAGTTCAAAGCGCCATTGGAAGGCAGGGTTGGGTGAGAAGTAGCAGCCGTAGCCGGTCCAAGCGGCAAGGGCCTGTTAAGACAAGTACAGATTAGTATCTTGTATACACTGGGGGAAGGGTGTCCGTGACTTACATGCCCCGTTACGATGAGCAGGCCGTGGCTGCTCACCATTTGGCCACGCACGTCGGCAGGGGCGATCTCGCACTGGTAAAGGGGCACGAGGGCCAACATCAGGCCGACGCCAACTCCATTGAAAAAGCGGCCGACAAGGAACATGGCGATATGAACTGAGCCCCCTTGAACAGCGCTGGAAACGATGCACAGCACGCATGTCCACTGGATTGTCTTCATCCGGCCCAGCCGGTCCGCCAGGAAGGTCGTCAGGAGAGCACCGACTGCACAGCCTGCCGCAAAGAGAGCAGAGGTGGCACCCGTAATGGAGGTACTCCTTGACGAGTCCGAATTCAGCTCGAAATAGCTGAGAAAGGATTCCAACCCGAGTACGGAGCCTATCACTGCAAGACTGAAACCATAGGTGACCGAGCCTGGCAAGGTATAGCATCAGTTTCAACTACCATTTGATGATATACGGTGATGAGAGAAGCATACCCAAGGCCACAAAAAGAACAACTAAGTGATTGTAGAGATTCATGGTCGCGTCAAGGGAAGGGGCCATAACACGAGTAGGTTGTCACCAAGCCAGATGCTGTGCGAGCATATATATTATATCCTCTCCAAGAATCAAGCCCAGAACTCTAATCAGCAACCCCAGAAAAGCTCCATCGCCTACTATGCTTTGCTGAGACGCGTACGTATGTCGGACCTAACAGATTGGTAGATACGCCTCAAACCATGATGACAACACAATATTGGGCCGAATGCGCGATATATCGGTATCCATACGATAACGGCCTGACATCTGCAGTCGTTTGTCTTCCATGTGGGCCGGTCGACGAGGTAAGACAAATCAACGGTCTGGAATTATGGGGAATTCTGGGTTCCCCCGAGCGGAAGGGCATTACCCGGTGGCAAGCCAACCCACATATGTTCCTGTTAAAGTGACCCCGGAAGTGCTCCGCCCCCGTATCCGCTCGGGAGACTGACTGGGGGCACTGACTGGGGAATTGGGGAAGNAACAAAGACCCCAGTTGGGCCTTGACGACAACAAGTCATGCTCAACCCTCTTTCCCCAAACTTACCAGATGCTCATCTGCGGGGGAATTCATGTTTTCGATGGAACTAGACATCCTAGTCAATGCAGGTGGAAGTACCAAATAACTCCATGGTGACCGGGCTAGGAGATAGGTCATGAAAGACCATTGGCATCAGTAACAAGGTTAGCTTTTTCAATGTCTTGACAATGTTCACCGCCGGGGCTAGACACCCAAGAGGACAAATCATTGTTTATATTGTCTCATGTTAAGCTTTCTTAATTCTGCTTGTCCACTCGCACGTAAGAATGCCGAATCGTATTGACACAGATAAGGTCGGTATCTGCCGGATAAAGCCATTGTTCTAGGTCCAGGTGATTATTTTGCCTTAAACCAATGGACCCAGTAAATATTTGATCGCCGGCCAATCTCTCCGGCAATTTAATCAGAATATACGGGCTGGAATTATTGATGCCAGCCTACATGCAGCCTTGGAAGTCAGTGAATGCATTCATAGGATTACCGCAGCCGAAACAGGTCTATAGGCAGTGGCTTCTTTATATATCAATGATAAGACTATCCGACTTGTCTCCGGTAGCCCAAAGAACATCGATGGATTTTTCTCGGCCGTGCAGCCCCCTTCAGCAAGGCGTGATGTTTGAAATCCATATGACGCAGTGAACAAGGCTCACAAAGCTACAGTGTAGAGTTATTCTCTTATCCCATAAATAGGCCCTGTGTATCCCGGATGCCCCAAAGAAATCGGTTATTAAGTTATGTTGGACTATGGGGAAAGTCGATGTTATACGAGAAATAGTTAGACAGATAGTAGAGAAGCCACGGACCTTTGTTAATTTACTATACAATTCACATATCATTGTTTATTCTAGCGCCAAGGCGCTTTCAAAGGAATCTTGTGAAAAGATAGGAGGCCCCCTACGTGGAGCTTTCGATCGTCATGGTACAGGTCTTGGAAACGAGGTACTCGGCAACAGCGACATCCTTGCCAGACTCCTTGCCATACCCAGACAGCTTCATTCCGCCAAACGGTGACTCGGCAGCCGAAGAGTTACCAGTGTTTAGCCCAATCATACCAGCCTCGAGTCGCTCTAGCATGCGCCAGGAGACATCAAGATTCTTAGTGAAAACGTAGCTGGCCAGGCCCATATCAGTATCATTAGCAAGTTTAATAACCTCATCTTCTGTCCTGAACTTGTAGACAGCGGCAATCGGAGCAAAGCTTTCCTCTTGTGTAATATCCATCGTCGTATCCATGTCGCGCAAGATAGTGGGCTCGAAGAAATATCCTTTGCCAAAGGCGTCGCCGGAAGGCGCGTTGCCTCCAAGGACAATCTTCGCACCGCGTTGGACAGCATTGTTGACTAGACGACGAGCCTTATCCACGCCACGGGGTGTTGTCAAGGGGCCCATAGTAGTTAACATTTGACAACCATGGCCGACTTGGATTGATTGCGCATGCTTGGCCATCTTGGCAAGGATTTCCTCGTAGATACCCTCCTGCACGTAGATACGGTTGGCCGTGACGCATGCCTGGCCGGCGTGTCGCCATTTGAGGCTGTTCAATTGTTCGAGGGCTTGCTCTTGGTTGGCGTCATTAAAGATAATGAATGGACAGTTGCCCCCCAGCTCCAGCGACAACTTCTTCAGTCCCACGGCGCAGTGGCTGGCAATGATGCTGCCAATGTTTGTGGATCCGGTGAAGGAGACCTTGCGCACCAAGGGGTGTTTGCAGAGAGCCTCTGACAAGGTGGGGGTGTTCTTGTTTGATGTTACCACAACGTTGAAGACGCCTTTACCAAATCCTGCCTCCCGGGCCAGATAGGCCAAAGTCAGTGTTGTTAAAGGCGTTTCGGGAGAGGGTTTGGCGATTATGGTGCACCCGGCGGCAAGGGCAGCTCCAACCTTGCGAAGAATCATACTGTTTGTGTCCACATTAGCTATGTTCGCGTCGCGTGCTGGGATAGGAGTCGAACTCACGCGATAGGGAAGTTCCAAGGGACTAAAGCAGCGCAAACCCCAATGGGCTGCTTGATAATCATAACTCGACGGTTGTTTGCAGAGGGAACGCTGACGTCGCCGCGAATGCGCTCCGCCTCTCCAGCAAACCACCAAGTAAAGCCAGTGGCATAATCGATTTCACCATAGGCCTCAGAGAGCGGCTTGCCCGTCTCATACGTCAAGATGGTCGCAATGTCATCACGGTTATCTCTGATTAATTGGTGCCACTTTAGTAGTAACTGAGCGCGAGTTCTGGGGTTGACAGTGTGATATGAATCAAAGGCCCTCTGGGAGGACTGAACGATGCCATCAATGTCCTCTGCTCCCAGGTCCGTACAGGTCGCAAAGGCCTTCCCGGTTCCAGGGTCTGACAATTCCAGTTAGCCCAATTCCTTGAGAGAAGGGAGAGAAGGCTGACCTTCGACCTCAAAACTTGCCCCGGAATTGGCCTCGATCCATTCGCCGTGGCAATACGCACGGGTATGGAAAAGCGCAGTATTCTTGAGCTAAAATCCCAGACACATTAGCCGAGACACAAGCATCTCCACGGGATCACTCACGGTAAATGGCAAAGTCATTGTGTGTACGATGTCCGAACTGATTTATCCGTAACCCGGGCCTATATATTTATAAGTGGACTCCAATGTTGGAACTGGATTGCCGAAGCTTCGCGACGCAGTTTCCCCGACAGAAGGGGAAATCATGGACGGCGCCAAGTCTTTCCCCGATTGGGGAAATATGTGCCTGTTGGGGAAAGGCAAAATCAGTATCGGGGAAGGTAGGCTGATGTACTATAATATCAGCCCCTGGGCTCGGCATCCTTCCAGCATCATCTTCCCTGTGCAATTCCACAATGGCCGAATCTGAACTAAAGTCTCTTCACCAGAACCTCTTTGACGAGGGTCTGAAGGTCCGTCGCGCCGTCGTTGGCGACACCTACGTGGAACGCTCGCTGGCGAACGGATCCAGCGAATTTGCCCGCCCCGGTCAAGAGCTCGTCACCGAGTGGTGCTGGGGCCATATTTGGACCCGACCGGGTTTGGAGCGGAAGCAGTGCAGTCTGCTCAGGAAGGTATTTCCGTCCAAGGAGGAAACAAGAGCTAACTGTTTCAGACTTGGGCATGTTGATTGCCCTCAAGGCCTGGCCTGAGCTGGCTGTCCACACCCGCGGCGCCCTCAACAACGGTCTGACACCGAAAGAGGTCAGTGAGGCTGTGCTCCAGGCTACTATCTGCTGCGGGGCTCCTGCTGGAATCGAGGCTACCAAGATCACGGAGAAGACCATCAAGGAAATGATCGAGAACGGCGAGTACAAGGCGTCATGATTGGATGTCATTTATGCGAGTTAAATATGTGAATATGGCTAGAAAGCAGAACGGAGTTATATGATACTCTCAATTTACCGAATGAAACGAGCATCCGATAAAGTAGTATTTCCTAGATTCTATGCGGATCCCCGCGATCTGGCTCTGTGAGGGGAAAATTCAGGTTGCCGGATGAGGGCTGATCTAGAGAGGACTATCAGAATAAGGAAATAACGTGAATCCCAGGGTCAATTGTAGTTTGTGTCTGTTGCACGGTTATTTTATCTTGCTCAGCATTCTTGCCCGTAACAACCTCTTACTCGCTTCGGCATCATGGTGACCATCTAAGTCCATGCTCTACGAGCGGGTTCTTTAACAACTCCGGAAAAGCAGTTCATTCAGCCTCTAGAGGGCATTGTTTGGAGAAAGACCTTCCCCCCACTATTCTTCTTCATCCAACACCAACCTGCGTCGACGCGCAAAACCAGCCGTTTGGTCTTTGATCTGGGGATTCGCCGAAAGGCCGACCTTTATGATAAAATGTAATGGAACCTCCCCTACTCAAGGTCAAAGCCGTCATAGCGTCGGCGGTGATCTTGAACGGGATGCGAACCTGGCATGCTGTCTGCTGATCACCATTAATTCTGAAAATTTTTCGCCCATTCCTCGTCTCCGCCTAGGTAACGGAAGACCACGCGAGAATCCCTGTCGAAGCAGTTCGGATCGTTGGTGGCAGCCTCATAAGTTTGCAAGCCATGCTGGCCCAAGGCGAGCTTGGCTTCAACCGTGTCGGCCAAGTTGACAGCCAAGGAGAAATCTTTCTTCATCAATTGAACCTTGAAACCGCCCTCGTAGTTCTTACTTGAGGGAGCGTCCGGGACGACGCCCGGGCAGGGATTGAAGGTATCACAGATGGCATTTTGCGCAGTTCCCGCCGCGAACACATTCGACAGAACCCTGGGGTCAAGACCGGCCCGGATGCCCATATTCAGGGATTCTGAGCTGGCGATCGCAATGGGACCGGAGAGATAGTTATTGCACAGCTTGGCAGCAATGCCAAGGGACGGTCCACCGCAGGCAATAATTTTCTTGCCCATCAATTGCAAGACCTCCGTCAACGTGCCCAGCAAGGGATCATCCTGCTTGCATCCCAAGAAGAAAGCAATCGTTCCCCTGGCCGCACCGACAGTCCCGCCACTAACAGGGGCATCATAGAATGACGCGGCTGGATGGTAATCGGCGACGTGCTGCTTAACCAAAAGACTGGTCGCGATATCAATCGTCGAGCAATCAACAAGAACCCGATCTTTCAGATCAATGGTCGTGATACCAGTCTTTTTGTCCAGATATACAGACTTGACGTGAGCTCCTTCCGGGACCATCGAGAAAATTAATTCCTGTCATTATCAGCCGATCGGCTCTTTACCGTTCCTTTGGTGCCAGCGTACCGATTTTCCGGCCACATCCTTAGGAGACGTGCAGCCGATGATCCGGCCGGGATAGTTCTTCTCCAATTCCTCCACTGGGCCCTTGGCTACGTCGAAAACAAATACCTGGGCTTTTGCGGGCAGCTTGATGGCGAGTTGTTCGGCCATGTGTTTGCCCATCGCGCCGAGCCCGACGAATCCCACTTGATTGTACTTCGATGCCATAGTGGATGTAGTGAATGTGGTAGGGAATAATATTGAACGTGTTCCGCTGTTGCGACTGCTCACTTGGTGCTCGATATTTGTATGGTGCGGATTCCCCTGTTGGAACCCCCCCCCAAACATGCTATCCACAGGAAGCGGTCCGTTTTGAGGAGGTCGAGGTGGCTAAACCTTCGATATCGCACAGGGTGTCGTAGATGGGACCCATTTGATTGGGGAGAATTGGGGGATTTGGGGGTTGGGGGACTTGGGGTGATCCGATACGACCGCGTTGGGGAAATGGCGTTTTCTCCACTTGTAGAATCTTTAGCTAAGGTCTCACGGTTTGGTGGCCGGATTTGATAGTGGTTTAGTTGTGAATCATACAAGACTTATTTTCAAAGGCAAATGAATGAAGAATGATGGAGGTAAGTCTTCGGCATTGATACAATGTAACATCTCTCTTAATTTCCCCCCGAAACAGCAATGTGATCAATAGCCTCCAGCAAATGAGGTACAAAGATACCCGGGTTTTCTGTGGCGGGGAAGTGACCCAGATCAGGCATGCGCTTGAACTTGGCTCCGGGAATCTTCGCGGCCGTCTCCTCCGACATCTCAGGCGTGTTGCTCCAGTCATATTCTCCAGTCAGGAAGAAGATAGGGCATTTCTTCGTGTTGATCTTCTCAACACGGCCACGGCCATCCCACCCGTTGAAGTAGAAATCTAAATCGCCGTGGTAGACACCGTAGGACTGGGCACTGTATGTGTGCCAAAGCAGCTTTCGGTTCTCGGCCGGGGCAGTCGGGCACATCATCTAGTTCAGGGTTAAGCGAGTTCGTCGAATCTGGAGCGGGAATCATACTCCGTAGACCCATTCCGGGTTAAAGGTTGCGCTGTTGATTATGGGAGACTTGTCGTACCACTCACGGTGCATCTCCACGCGTTCACATCTATGGATACGTTAGATAGTGCTCACAAGCCCGAAAGATAATACATACCCCTGCAGCGGAATGGAGCCCTTGATTCCAACCTCTTCAGCGCGGATTGCAGCAGCAATACATGCCTGACCGGCCATCGACGCGCCACAAAGAATAGGCTGCATAAGTTTGAGCGCCTTGACGACACCGGCAACACACTCGAGATAAGCGTCTTCACTGTTGAAGTGTCCACCCAGCGGGTAAGCAGGGCTGGGGAAGCTGCGGCCGTGCGAAGGCAGATCAAAAGCCACCATGGTGCATCGAGCGCGCATGCGAGGATCATTCATGACACCATGGTACTGCCGACTGTCGGAGCCCGCGGTGTGAAGAAAGACGATTTCCTGCGGGCCCGTCCCACTCTGCTCATAGAAGACCTTGCAGCGTCCCCAGTCCTTGGTCTGAACATAGGCGTACCGGCCAACGAGGAAGTCCTCCTCTGGCTCAGCCTGGGAATACGCATCGTTCGGACCGCAATAGACATCGTGCAGGACATCCAGCATGGACCGCCAGACGTGGGCGTATTTGGCGAACATTAGCTTATCGCCTAGCACTTCCACGCCTTCCTGTCGGATGTTCTGTCCGTACAGGGCCCAGAAGCTCTGGTATGGCATCGCGGGGTTTTTCTGGAACATTGCTTCCCACTGGGTCGGCAGGGCTGCCAGAGAGAAGAGACCGTCTCTGGAGGGGCTCACGCGCCCACTTCCGCATCCTTGCTTGAATGTCAAGACTATGGAATTGTCGCTGCCCACTGAGTTGATGCTGAAGGAAATAGGTTCGGCGATATGCTCGGAATTGGTGAAGGCGAGGAATTGTGCGTCGTGGCTGATCACCTCGTTGAATTTAGCCACGACGCCGCCCAATTGACTGGGGAGATTGTGCCAGGGATGTTCGAACATATTTTTATTTTATTTTATTTTATTCTCTGAGGGGTGGAACAGGTGAAAGTCTTCCAGGTGAGATCGAAAAGGAGAATGTGCCCGGCAGGAAGAAATCGATTGCCGTACCTATATAGCTATGTTGGGTAAATCTCACAGAGCGGAACGTAGGGAACTGGCAGAGAGTGGGCCTTTCTTTTACACTATTAGTAAATATACAAACTTTCAACCAGGATAGCATGGAAGCGTTCCGCGGCATCATGGATATTTGGCTCGTAGCAAGGGGAATCGTCGAGGGAGCGGGGCAAAGGCGTTGGAGAAGTTGGGGGTAACTATGGGGCGAATATCTTACCCCATCCACGGTCAATCCAAGATTGGATCAATGAGTGGGAATTCGTGAAGTATGTATTGCCCTGACCGCACCGGTTAAGCATCATCCAGCTATGCCAGAGCTTCGGTGTTCATCGAATATTGATTCTTACCCGTGGTGATGCAATGGTTCCCAGTTCATGTGTCAAAGTTAGTCCGCCTAGCATCGGGTCAACGTTTACATGGTTTAGCTATGTGTCGGTTTTGATCATGGTCACTCCCGTTCATACATCGAGTAAGCAGAATATCTGGAGTTACTGGTGTCTACCTCGGTCGCCAAATTGTAGGATGTAGACCTGGCCACGTGACTGCCTCATGTTGGGGTCGTCCTTTGGTATAGGCACCTATTTTGATGGTGTACGCTAAAGTAATGTGATGTACTCTGTCTTTCTAGGCAATGGATATTCGTTTATGTCCTAGTCAGACGTGCCAGCCATCTTGGTTTACCCTGGAAGCAAGTAGGAAGCGTTTCTGATCTGTTACGAACAATATATATTTCAACCCTAGGGCATCAGGCCAAGCACGGATGAAAGCTACTACGGGGCCGGCCCAAGTTGAACCTTCGGTTTACAATATGTCGAAAAGAAACGAAAAGAAACCGCAGTTCTTAATTTCAACAGAGTTATAGGCATCTACGAAACGGAGTAAGATTGAGTAGCTTGTTTTGTTAATCCTTAGTCTATAGATAAGGACTCTCGCATAACTAATAGTTATTCATTCTGTTGCCTCGCTTATTAATATGCTGCACTTCGATGTTTTAGGTGTATTCTCGGCCCTAATTTTGTGACAGAACACCGAGCCTGCAGTATGATCTGTTATTTACGCAACAAAGGTGTCTCTAATGTGCGTTCCCAGAACGACATTCCTGGTTCTGTTGGTCTCGGTAAATGGTGGGTTCCGGTGTTACAACGCGAAATTCCCAAATAACTCGAGAGCTTGATCTGCATTCGATATTGCTACTATGGACTATCTCTCAAGCCAGATCGCAGATGAGCTCTATATCTGAACAAGCTCTCCCCTAAAATATTGATAAATTGCCACTGTGAGTTAAGTTTGAAGAACCGTGACCATATTTCCAGGACCGCAAGGCCAAGTTCCCCCGGACTCCGCCTCGAGGGCCAGCTTTCTCCATACAGATCCATGGAATCAAACGCTTCGTCGACAACTAATGATGTCCAGCGGAGAATATGGCTTTCGTTTGCTGTTTCCCAATAAAAGAGTCAGCGGAATATTTCAGATCCCTGGCAGGTTCAGAGCAAGGCTTAGGGAAACTTTTTTTGGCTTACCACTTAATTTTGTATCCCCAGCAACGTCCAAAGCGATCAGCCACTTGCTCAGGAGGATGACACACTCAAAACTTGATAATGCGTGGCGTACGCTCCAAAAGAACGCTTGACTACGAGCGATGTAGTCTATTCCGAGGCGGACTGGAATGCTGAACGAGTGAATAGCATATATAAGAGCTGGGATCATGTGCCTACTACGTGTGGCTGGTGGTGACTGTGCGAGAGCAGCGGCAATACATGACGGATCCCGAGTTTCCAGCTTGCGGAATGGGCCCAAATCTAGGTTTAAACGCACGTATGCTAAGCAGAGCATCGAGCTTGGGGTAAATGGGATTGGCCCGTTTTCATTGGTTGGGTCAAGGCTATATTCGGGGCTTGCTGCCATATTGAGGTCCAGGATCGCAAAGCCCGCCTGGAAATGCAGACGAATAAGGGGTTAGTTAACACGACTTATCCCAGACTGGGCGAAAGCAGCAGGCATTGTGGCTTACTTAAGACGGGTCAGCTCGTCCTCTGGGTGATTACGCGGTTGGTCACCGAGGTCGAGAGCAAGTTTTCGAATGATATGAATACGCTGGATCAACCCATGTAGTAAGTAATAGTTTCCCAAGGGAGATGGTACCGGGCTAAGGACGGAGGCAGAGTCGTGCAAGGGTTGTGACAGAGCGTCATGGTAAACAAGCTGTTCCTGACCAAAGACCCCGTATGCTGTCAACCAGTCTGCGGCATTGGGAGCGTTCCATAGCTTAGTATGACATGGGAGGCGTAGTTTAACCTCATGGTTGCGGATAGGCGGATAGTTGTTCTATGCGATGCTATATATGTCAATAAAGCCAAAAGCTGCTAGCTTGGCTCGGCGGGTTGATTCCTGCTCTACCCAGCGGAGCCAGTCCATACTTTCGGGTGGCAAAGGCATGTTAGGTTCGTCTAAACCCGAGCGACGAAGAGTCTCAATCAGTAAGTTCCGAAGGTGGAGTGCCTCTCGAAGCATGGCCGTTTCCTGCCACGTTGCAAATCCCATGAGAATAAGCAAGCAGCGTATTATCTCAAGCTCCTCGAATGCGGTCGTTGAGGAGCCGCCATTACTAGCCGTGCAGACCCCTGGCCTCTGTATATCGTAGGCTTGCAGCCTACTTGTTACAATAATCTTAGAAGCCTGAAAGAATTTAGCCGCGTTCTGATATTCAAAGCGATATTGTGCACCAGCTGCCATAATTGCCAGAATAAGTTCTGGGGAATGGTTGGTGAGCTGAAAAGTTGGTAAATGGAAGAAAAGCATGTGTGTATGGAATCCCTGGAAAAAAGGACACTAGGTAGCGAGATACAGTATGCCGGGAGGGCAATGAGAAGTTAGGAATACCACTTCGGGAACCCTCCAGCAATGCCATGATATGTGCCCGCTGGTTTTCGTTGACGCGGAAGGGCAAGGACTGCTCGTGGCGCGGGTTCGAAGCTGCTCTAAACATTATTCAACTACCCCTGGTATATAAGTGAAGGACATACCCAGTTCGTTGAAGGCGTGTAGACATTCCTCGTTTGGGGGAACCGATGGCAGCCATGCCTGGAATGGCGAGTCATCTGGGGCGGCTTCTTCTGCGGCAGTATCTGCTTCGCCATAACCAACCAGGCGTGCACCACCATCCTCGGGGACAACACTGGAAATATCTACACCGGCAGGAGCCCATTCCGCTGGCAAACCGATGAGATCCAAAAAAGTAGCAAATTCATCAAAAGGATGCACTTCTTCCGACATTTGCAATTCGCCTGGAAGAGGTTAGACAACGGTCTACACTGCGTAGGTCTCTCAATAACTGACGGGTCTCAGGAATATCAGGCTGCAGATTCAGTGCGTCTGGTTCCATGTGAACTACGGAGAATGAATTCGCGACAGGGTGGTCTGCAGAAGATGACGCAGCATGCCTTTGGAGCTGTGGTGCAGGGGCTGTGACGGGAGTTTCCGTACAGTCATGACCCAGAGGCTGTGATGGCACATAGAATACGAATGGGTCTCGTGTTATAGACGCGGTGGTTTCTCTAGAAGATTTTTTGTCACCACTACGCCTTTGCCTTGCTGGCGCGGTACACTATGGCTCCGACGCCTGTGTATGGGCTAATCTCGCATGGCGTGTGAGAAGATCACGCCGGCTGAAGTCTGCCCCGCAGCCGCATTTGAACGGCTGTTCTTTGGTATCTGGCAAGATATTCAGTTAAGACGGTTTGATCATAACAAAGGTCAGGTCCTGTAAAGAAGCAGGAGTAGCCTCACGTGTACGTAGATGACGTTCCAGATGTTCTTTTCGCCTGAATGTACGATGGCAGTGCATGCAAGTCCCCTGCCTTACCGCTGCTTGGTGGCCTGGAGGTGTAGAGAGCATGGGGCCGACTTCCAGGGTGGTGGCCATTTTTCCTAGGTGGAAATCTGGAGAAGTGAGAGGTCAGTGAGGTTGCCTCGAGGGCTCCCATGTTGGGGTAGATTTCCTATTCGGGAACACCCGAATACCTACCCACATTCCCCCCTTCTTTTTGCCCGCAGATTGGAGTAAAAGATATAAGTCAATACGTGGTGTATAGTATAGTTTAACACCACCGCTCCGTCCGCGAGGGTATTCTTGTTTTACCTTGGTCGTGAATTGTCTAGAAGTAGATTATCTCCATCGTATCTCGATATATCTAATCTTACCGCGCCAACCTTGAGTCCGCTAGACATGGCGTCCACACTCTTCCACCCCCTCCGCATCGGCACGGTGGAGTTACAGCACCGAGTTGTTATGGCGCCACTTACCCGACTTCGCGCTGATAGCCAACATGTCCAACCTCCCATCGCTACCACGTATTACGAACAACGTGCTTCTGTCCCAGGCACCTTAAACATTTCTGAGGCCACCCAGATCTCTGCCGCCCAAGGTGGAGTCTCACGGCCCCGGAATATGGTCGGAAGCTCAAATCCAGGGTTGGAAGAACATCACCGACGCAATTCACGCCAAGGGCAGTTATGCGTTCTGCCAGTTAATCGCCCTCGGCCGGGCAGCCGACCTCGCAACATTGAAACAGGAGGGGAATTATGAGCTCCTGGCTCCAAGCACCATCCCGATAGATCCCACCAGACCTGAAAACACACCGAAAGAGTTGAGCCAGGAGCAGATTACGGACATTGTTCAGAACTTCGCCGCTGCTGCGAAGAATGCCATTCGGGCTGGATTCGATGGCGTTGAAATCCACGATGCCAATGGATATCTCGTTGACCAGTTTCTGCAAGATGTCACAAACCGGCGCTCTGATCAATGGGGTGGTAGCGTTTCTAACCGTTCTAGATTCGCCATTGAAGTAGTCAAGGCTGTGGTCGATGCTGTTGGGTCTGAAAAGGTCGGATTTCGCATCAGTCCTTGGAATATCTTGCAGGGAATGAAGATGTTGAACCCTATTCCTCAGTTCACATATCTTGTGGAACAGTTGAAGGAACTAAAACTTGCGTACCTTACCAGGTGACTTCGCTGGTATGTTTTCCGCAGTTCAGGATTTCTCGCAGACATTATAATCAACCATTCCAATTGATGAATTCATCTGCCCCTTTCAACAGGGACCAATCTGTTAGATACCGATTCGGGCAATTTGGGAAGTTAAAAACGCAATCAAGGGTTAATGTTCTCCAGTGTGAATAGAGAACGAAATTTCGAAGCAAACAGAGAATTCACTTTCATCTCGCGTATAGATGCGGAGCGTCCAGCTTCCACGTTGCTGTAATACTCTAGAAGGGAAAATGTAGCGACGGTCAGAGCGTGTGCTAATTTTCTTACAGCGCCACTAGGCGGAGGAGCCTAACACTAGTATCCGATGGGGAATAGAGCACGCCAGCTAACCCTCATACAAAAGCTACCCGGCGCTAGGCCTAAATAGGACTAATATACTGTATTCCCTAATGATTTCTGCTCTGTTCCCTAAAACACTTCTTTCTTTAACCTGAGAGCCTGGAATCATTACCAGGGGGTGGTTAACTAATATACTAGCTCTTAAATTATATCCTAACCCAGCAGCAGCTGTTCTACTTTAATAGTATGGTTAGAATCTATTAACCCTAATATATTACTATACCTGCGTGTGCTGCTGCAGTACCGGGTTATTCTTTATACCACCTATAGTTACTGCTACATTCTTAATAACCTGGACTAACACCTGCAGCGGGAATACTAAGTTAGAAACTATATATAGAGATAGATTAAGTAGTTTATACAGCTTACTTAGGTAGCTATATCTAGTACTAGTGTAGTATAACCAGTAGATAGTATTAGTAAGATTTATAGGTTGCTGACCGTGCACGGGTTCCTCTACTACTACTAGAACTGTGACTATCAGTCTACTAACACAGACCAGATCTGCAAGTACTATAACTAGATATATTAGTGGCAGGCCCTCTATTATAGAGCTATACTGTGGTATAAGGCCTTCCTGCAGACCCTCTTTAACTAGTACTAGAATATCTAGTATTTTATAGTAGTACTTGCTGACCAGATCTATACTAGTAATAGCTTACTATAATATATATATTTATATACTAATATACCTGATAATATACTATACCTTATATTACTATCTTCTACCTTAAGTGATTCTTCTTCTATACTAATCTACACCAGTATATTTAACTATATTCTTGACTAATTTTATTAATCTCAGGCCCAGCCCCTTCACCTATAGATTAACCAAGTCTAGTATATATCTGATACTAGTCTATAGATAAATTACACCGGTATTAGATTATATATTCAAGATCTAGATCTCTATAAGTTAGGCCTGAGCTGGGAACTGCCTAAACCAGACTGCAAGCTTATTCTATATATTATCTATTAGAGTACTAACTAGGTACTAGTAATAATAATATCTATACTAGTATATAACCAGAACCTAAAATCCTGATACCTCAGCTATTATAATACCCGCCTGCTAAATATATTCTACTAGGGAGATATATTCTAATATCCTCTTTATAAGTTATAGAACTGATAGTTATAGAAGAAATATATTAATACCTAGAAGTAACTTATCTACTACTAGAAGCAGGTTATAGAATAGGGTCACCTGCAGGAAAGACTCTTCTAATCTAGTACTATATAACTTAAGATATAGATCTAAGTAACTGAGACTGCTAGAGAACTTATAGAGAAGGGGACTTAGATATAGAGTATTTTACCTGCAGGTGAAAAACCCCTCTAGAAGTAGCTTAATAAGACTATTCTCTAGTTTAGCCTTACTATTATCTAGTACCTGGTCCCATGCTGTAAGTTTAACTTAGTCCTTATCTTATATACTATAGTGCGGTATTAGAGTGCTAGATAAGAGTAGTAGATAATACTTAGAAACTATATTTTAATCCTCTTCTAGCTAATCTATAACTACTAGATCCTTATCCTTGCGCAGGTCTTTATAGAGATAGAAAATAATATTATAGCTGATATTAATATATAGATTATTAAGTTCTAGAATTAGTGGCTTCTTAATAATACTGACAGGCTGGTAGCTAAACTATTAGAGAACTAACTATTAAGATTCTTTATTAGCTAATAAGAGATACTACCTGTGTAACTTTACTAGTATAAAGATAGAGAAATCTTAGTATAGGTAGAAGTTATTTTCTATCTAATAGATCTTTATATAATAATCTTTTAAAGCCTGGAGTAAGCCTAGAAGATCTTTATAGAAAAGCTCTGCCTTAATAGATAGTCTAGCCTGTCTAAAAATATTCTCATGCTTAACCTATCTCTACTAGTTAATAACTAGAATACTAAGTTGCCTGGATAATCCTTTCTTACTAACTCCCAGAACAGCAGCTACCTGGAACCCCTGTAACTGTGGCTAATTACTGTCACGGAACACCGTCGGGACACTCCCGAATGGGTATCAGGGGCACCCTGCAAAGATCTAATTCATATGACCTCATGACTCTCGATCCTATGACTTCATTATTACTGTATCTACTATTCTAATTATCTTATTATCTTGCGAGTCCCCAGTAATTGGGAAGAGCAAGGATTAGTCGATGTCAATTCATGATTCCTAGTCGATCCGTCACCCTTTCGAGACAGATTCCCTACCTGACCATTACCTATTTCTCCTACCCTTGACAATTCTAATCCTTCACCTATTGGTTACCTAGGGAAATCATGCCTCCGTTATCAAATAATGGGCAGAGACGTTCGCCATCAGACGGACATTCGCCTTCATCAGGCACCCAACGACGGGTGGACGAAACAGATATCCAACAACAATTAGAAGAAGCAGATAATGAACGACGAAATTTAGAAAAACTGAGAGATGTTAAAGCCAAAATTGCCGACCTCCAAAAGGAAAACGAGCGTCTCGACAGTATTACAGGAGGGAAACGTAAACGTATCGAAGTATCGCCTCCACCCGAGCGGCGAAGCAAAATTGAAATGACCAACATTAAAAAATTTCATTTGAATTTCAAAGTACAAGATCGATTAGAGTGGTTAGCAGATGTTAAACGAGATTTTGAAGGAGCGCCCTGGAATTATCGACATGATACTCAGAAGATCCTCCATGCTCTTAGTTTAATGGAGCCTATCTGTCGTCAACGATGGGACCGACACTTCGCCGAAAAGATATTGGAAGTATCCCGTTCCGAGGTTGAAACCTGGGAACATTTCGAAGAATGGACAATTACTCTAATCAAAAATTCATTGACAATTCAGGCCGATGCAATGGTAGCTTTAAATGCTGCACGACAACGTCCCGGTCAGGATCCAAGAGATTTCCATGCCTATTTGGACTCGTTAGAACAGAACTTCGAACGAGCACCTGAAGAGGAACGAGCACCTGAAGAGGAACGAGCATATCACTTCCATGCTAAATTAAGGTTCGAATTAAGGACCAAGATAGAGGAACACCTGATCAACCTCCCAAAAACAAGAGACCAAATGGTCTTGGTAGCAACCCAATTCTGGAATAAAATGGAAGCAGCGAAACGGCACATAAATCGTCCCGAACGCCCAAGACGATCAACCCGTTTCCGCAAGACATCCCATCGAGAATACCAAAGAACATCAACAGAGGAGAAACCAAAGGGATATTTACCGAAACAAGGCCGATCCTCAAAATTTCATTGCTATATCTGCGACTCGCCAGAACATCTTGCAGACCGATGTCCAAATAAGAAATCTAATTCGAGTCGACCTAAGGACGATTGTATAAGACATTCACGAGTNAAGGTGCAATCGACCCAGGCCGACGAGGACCCGTCGACAATCACTACAGAAGAATACCAGACATCCAGTGATGAAAAGCCACAGGATCTATCGGGAAACGACACCGATCCGAGGTAAAACCCCCCACTTCGGATCCGTGGCCTAAAGTGGGTATAGCAGAACGATTTCATACTTCCATCCAAATTTGTCCTTTAACCAGCAATAAATCAATATATGATTGCGAAGCCGACCTGGATACCTGTGCAGAACTCGACATTGTTAGTTATGCATTGGCAAGGAAACTACGATTACAACAATGCAAACTCACCTACCCCATCATAAGGGCAATAGGTGAATTACAAACCCCTACTTTCGGTGTCTATTCGGTACCGATTCGAGCCACGGATTCTCGTGGAACTACACGATCTTTCAACCGACCTTGTGTTGCTATAAATCGGGATTTATCCCCTAAGAACAGCCCTGTCTTATTGTCAATGACTACTATGCAACAGCATCAAATTCGTCTTGATGCTCCAACACGACGATGGTGGTATCAATCTCAGGACATGAAACTGCTCAACGGACATAAATTCGCGAAAGTGTGCAGAAACCATGCCTATGTCTTTGCAGTGGTTAAAATGCCTGAAGAGATATGGCTACCTGGGGACCCAAACGTCTTACAAACAGGGAATACACAGACCTTACCTGTTGAATTTGAACCGTTTCGTGATGTTTTCTCAAAGGAGGGGGCAAGGACCCTTCCATCATCTAAGCAAGCTCAACACGCAATTAAGATTATCGATGGAGAATCCCCCCCTTGGGGACCGATATACCCTCTTTCTGAGGCAGAATTAGCCACTTTACGAAAATATATACAAGAGAACATCGAATGTGGTCGTATTCGACCTTCTTCTAGCCCAGCAGGGGCGCCTATCCTTTTCGTACCTAAAAAGGATGGCACTCTTCGCTTATGTGTTGACTACCGAGGGTTAAACAAGGTCACAGTCAAGAATCGTTACCCATTACCCTTAATTTCGGAAATTTTGGATCGTCTTTCCGGAGCAAAATATTTCTCTAAACTCGACCTAAAAGATGCATATTATCGAATTCAAATTCAACCAGGAGATGAATGGAAGACTGCATGGCGATGTCGATATGGACATTTCGAATATACAGTTATGCCTTTCGGATTGACGAATGCTCCGGCTACATTTCAAAACTATATCCATACCGCTCTATATGATATCCTTGATCGATTCTGTATTGTCTACCTTGACGATATTCTAATTTTCTCCCAAGACGCAAAATCCCATCAATACCATGTCCAACAAGTCTTGAAAAGACTACAAAAAGCAGAGTTATATGCTAATTTATCGAAATGCACCTTCTATCAACCCCAAGTCGAATTCCTTGGCTATATCATCTCCCAAGATGGTGTAGAAATGGACCCGGAACGCATCCGAAACATCGCCGATTGGCCTGAACCAATAACTTTCCGAGAATTACAAGTCTTCTTAGGATTTTGCAACTTTTATCGACGATTCATTCATAATTATTCTCGGATTGCTCTCCCTTTAACAGGATTGTTGAAAGGGAGTCATAACGGGAGAAAACCGGGAGATTTACATATGAACGACCACGAAACGACAGCGTTCCGACAATTAAAACTCGCCTTTCAATCAGCTCCCCTCCTTACTCATTTCAATCCATCACAACCCATCCGATTAGAAACGGATGCCTCTAAATATGGAATGGCAGGAATATTATCCCAGCCAGACCCTAATGGGAAGTATCACCCTGTTGCTTTTTGGTCTTATAAATTCAAGGATGCTGAAATCAACTATTCGACCCCAGATCAAGAGCTTTTCGCCATTGTTCATTCATTCAAGCATTGGCGACAATACTTAGAGGGCAGTCATCATACTGTTGAAGTGTTGTCAGATCATCAAAATCTACAAGGATTCATGAAGCAGCCTCGCATGAATGGCAGACAGGCTCGCTGGTGCTTATATCTGACTCCGTTTAATTTTATTATCAAGCACCGAGCTGGAAAAACCAATCCAGCTGATGGTCCATCTAGGATCTATGAAGGGCCCAATGATCAGACCCCGAAAGATGAATTATTGGCACCGATTCAACAACGGATTGTTAATATTTCATGCTTGACGGTCTCTGATCTTTATGCATGCAAAACCCAGTTTGAGTTAGACGAGACGTCTGAACAGGAGAGCCCTGGACTCAGCACCCACATAGTGCAGAGCACCCTTATTGGTGCCGGTGCAGAATCAGCTGACTGGGCTGTATGGAATGATTTGAAGGCTAATCAGACCTTCCAAAATATCCTGATCCAAGAAACTACTGTCCAAGAGGATGTTTACTCAAATACTGCATCTAAAAGTCTTATGAATTTGATTACGGATGCCCAACGAAATGATCCTGAAACACAAAATTATATACAAAATTTACAAACAGGTGAAACTAAGTCTAAAAATTGGACCATTGACCATAAACAGTTACTCTATTTTAAGAATCGTCTTTTTATACCGCCAAATCAGGCGCTTCGAAACAAAATTTTATCATTATATCATGATGACCCATTATCGGGACACTTTGGTCGAAACCGTACCGAATCACTGATGAAACGGAAATTCCATTGGACCGGAATGCAAACGTTTATTTATGAGTACATCCAGAACTGCCCGACATGTCAAGGGACCATCGCCCAAACTCATCGGCCCTATGGCAAATTGGAAGCATTCCCCATGCCAAATCATCCATTTGAGGAACTAAGCGTGGACTTCATAACTGGTCTACCCGTAACCGAAAGCAATAATCAACCCGTCGATGCTATATTTGTCGTCGTCGATCGACTAACGAAATGGTGTATATTCTTACCCGTTTCCACCACGATTACTGCACCCCAACTTNCTGAATTATACCATCGAGAAATTGAACTCCGATATGGACCAGCGAAAGGGATAACATCAGACCGAGGATCCTTATTCACCAGTAACTACTGGTCAAAGATGGCCTATTTTCATCATACAAAACTACGACTATCAACTGCCTTCCGACCTCAAACTGACGGTCAAACGGAACGCATTAACCAAGTCATCGAGCGTTATCTAAGATGTTTTATCGACGAAAACCAATTG